>NC_047108.1:67911405-68120249 GCF_902500255.1 Thalassophryne amazonica
ATATCACCAAGCACGGTCCATCCCAGTCCTCCCTATCTGGGGTATACGCCACAATATTAGGGAGCTGGGGGCTGTCGGGGAGGATAATTGGTATTTCATCCATTTCCATATATTCTGGTTCTCTGTCTGTTTCGTTTGTGCTTTCTTCTAGGGCTCGGATGGCTAACAGTGGGAGCTGTCCTACTGTGGATGAAAGCAATTTATTGACCAGAAATTTTATCAAGGGAATACCACAACATATTACCAGCAAGACCGCCACCCCTGTTAGTGCCAAGATTACACCTATCTGGTATAACCAGTCTTTCCATGATATCCACCCTCTCCTTAGAGTCCCAAACAGTGAAAACAGTGGGCCAATATTCATTCCATTCCCTACAATGTATCCAGAATCGTCAGTTTCATTTCTCCCTCCTATGGAGTTACTTAACAGTTCCTGTTGCATCTCTTCAAGTGTGATTAAGAGCTCTGTCAAATTTCCGTCTTCCCCTGTACGCATGGGAATAGCTGTGCAACATTCGGTGGCTTTGATCATAATACAAACTCCTTGTTCATCAGCCATCATCATCTCGATAGCTAATCTATTTTGCATTGTCATTAGCGAGGTGGCGTGCAGTTGTTCGGTTAAGGCTCCTACTGCTGCCAATGTCCAGTTCAGGTATCTTTGCTGATTATACCACAAGTAATTAATCCACTGCACCTCCTGGAACCTAGAACGGATTTTTGGAGTAACCCTGAACAGAGCCAATGCCCATCCCCATTTATCCGCATCTTCATCTGCTTTAACTCTGCTACTGTCTATGGCTTCTAACTGTCGGGGTATCCCTTCTGGTATCCCGTTTCTTACTGTGATGTTGTAGTCTGTTTTAAACGTCATTATTCCTCTTTTCTTACGAAGTTTCTGTGGCATGGGTTGTATTGAATTTGGCATTTCAATTACTGTTATAGCTCCTGTGAGCATCACAGGAGCACAAAGGCCCTTCCAATTAGGGGACAGCGATGACAGGAGTTTCCTTCTTTGTCCGCATATCCAAAAGATGTCAGCTAAGGGTACCGTTCCCTTAGCTAAATTTGGAGTAGATACCCATGAAGCATGGGTGAGATTCAGTCCAATTACAGACCCCCCTGTGGCCGGTACTATTTGTTCACACTGTATGCCTGCTGCTGGCAGGGTGTGACAGACGGTAATGTTCCATGCTGTTTTGGCCGGTTTGTATTCTTGCTGCTTTTGCATACACTGTATGTGGTGTTTTGGCTGGGTCGTCCCTACCTGCCAATCGCTTATGTATTGTGCTACTAAGCCTTTAGCTATACAGAATGGGTGTATCATCCCTTTCTCTATTTTAATCATAGGTGGAACGGTTCCTTCTGTACTTAGGGGCACTGGACAAAGTTTACTGTCGGCAGCATATTTTTCATCACCTACTGCCATTTTCATAACACATTGTGTATAGCATTCTGCTTGGTCTGAGTTATGTTGGGGACTCCTATAACAGTTGTTGATATCAGGTAGGGGTTTAGCCTGAGGTATCACACCTTTCCGGTGACAGGCTATGCAAGGCTTTTCACTGACCTGCCTAGCCGAAAATTTCAACCATTGGTAAAATAAATTGGTCTTCAACCCTTGTGTGCGGGCTAGGTCTGTACTGGGATCCCATCTCCCTAAGTGACTGCTTGTTTCTAGGCTTCTAATTGTCCTCTTTTTCCTTGGTTTGATTTTTACCCATTTTGTGGCTTCATGTACTGTAACAGTTACGTCTTGCTTGGTTTCCCTGCATCCTCTTTTATCACAAATTACCTCTATGTTGAGTGTTCCCTCCTCTTCACATTTGATGCTAATGGCTTCGCCTAATATGTAATCCCCCAGCTTTCCCTGTATTCCTATGTTCTTGTAGGCTTTTGATTTAATGTATACCAAATTATATGTTTTTCCTGTGTTTAGAATGCCTTGTTTAGCTGCTATTGCGGCCATGGCCATGGCACAGTCCGTTGTATGTTTTGGATGTCTATTTTCTCCCATACTGACCACCAGTAGTATTGTCAATCCCTTGAATAATTCCTTAATCATTGCTCTGATGACTGTTGAGATGTGCTACTAGATGTGCTACTAAGTGAGCCGTCACTAGATGAGCTGTCACTAGGGATGTGTGGTGTATCTGTGCTTTGTCTGGGTTGTACTTCCTGCGGTTCTTCTGTCGGTAAATCTACTGAGTTGCTGTCCGAGTCTGATGTCTCCTGTGGCCTGTCTATCTGTCGGTCTGTATTTCTGTCTGTCTGTTGGCCTGCGTCTCCAGTTGTCTCTGAGTCTGCATCTGAGTCTGTCGCTGCTCTATCTGGCAGGGATCCACTACTCTCTGAAGCTGTGCGTCGTCTTTGTTCAATCAGTCTCTGTGAGCGCCTTGGCCAGTGTTCGCCTGGCTGCAGGGAGGCGTGGCCTTCCCTCGGTGCTTCTTCTGGCTGCAGGGAGGCGTGGCCGTCCCTCGGTGCTGCTGTAGGGTCTCTGGCTTCTCCTGCTTCCCCCCTTGGCCCGGCGGCTCTGCCAAGACGAGCTTGCCGAGGCCGCAGGGGCGCTGGGCCACCAACCCTACAGCAGTGGTTTAAATGAAACCAAGTGTCCTTACCGTCTACTTTGACTGCTGTACGTGAGGCAAGAATAACTTTGAAAGGACCTTCTCGGCGGGGCCTGTCCCACTTCTTTTTGAACACCTTGACGTAAACCAGATCACCAGGCTGGATGCTCTGATTTTCAAGTGGAATCTCTGCTTCTCTGTCTTCTGTAGCACCTTTGACCTGCAAAAAGATAGTTTTGTGTATTTGGGTTAACTGTCTCAGATAATTATGCCATTCGTCTTGTAGCTGCTCCAGCGATGGTCCTTCGTAGGGTCCTCTCAGGTATGGAATAGGCATCGGCCGACCTGTAAGAGCTTCAAATGGTGTCAAATGGGTTAGTCAGTTAGTTTGTGAGCGCATTGACAATAAAGCAAGCGGCAACGCATCCAGCCAGGTTAGTTTGCCATTGCTGTCTGCTATGATTTTTGCTAGTTTGTTCTTTAAAATGCCATTAGCCCGTTCCACTGCCCCATTTGATTGAGGGTGATAAACACACCCAAACTTCTGTTTGATACCCAATTGTTTGAATGTTTCTTGTGTAACCTTGGCTACAAAAGCCCTACCGTTGTCAGATGAGATAGTATCTGGAATGCCAAATCTTGGAAAGACATCTCGGCACAAGAATTTGGCTACCGTTTTATGGTCTTGATTTGCAGAGGCTACTGCCTCAATCCATCGGCTGAATCTGCATATCACTACCAAAACATATCTCATTCGTTTAACTCGATTTTCAGCTCCCATGTCTATGAAATCCATCATAAGATGTCTGAATGGCCCATCAGGGACCGGAATGTGGGCTAAAGGGGCTGTGAATGATTTCCGGACATTGTACTGTGCACATACCTCACACTCATTCAACAAACGGTCCACTGTTGCTGCCATATATGGTGACCACCAGACAGCTTTTAGTTTGTTCATAATTTGGACTCGCGAACAATGATCGGGTCCGTGGGCCCAAATGATTGCATGTCGTAATAAATTGGTGGGTAACACAAAATGTCCATGACTACTGCGCCACAGCTTGTCCGCTGGCCCCTGACTGCGTGTCTCAATAGCGCCTCGTTTAACCCACATTCGTTTTTCTTCTCCACTGGCCCTACTTTGAGCCACTATCAGTGCGTCAAGTGAAACCAGTGGGGCACAATCTTGGATGGTTAGCAGGGGAAACATATTTTCTCCTTGTGCTCCTTTGCGCGCTGCGTCATCTGCTAGATTGTTACCTTGAGCTATGATGTTATTATTCTTTTGATGACCTGCACATTTAATGATGGCTACCTCAGACGGTAATTGGAGAGTTTGCAACAGTTGGGAAATCGCTTCTCCATGAGTGACAGGGGTGCCATCTGCTCTCAGGAATCCCCTTTGTTTCCAAATGTTTGCATGTACATGACATACGCCATAAGCGTAGGCAGAGTCTGTGTAGATATTAACACGTTGATCTTTAGCTATCTGGCAAGCCATAGTTAAGGCTTTGATTTCTGCCAGTTGGGCTGAACAAGGCTGATCAATTCCTTGGGACTCCAGTAATTCAAAGGTCTCGCCATCCGTGTTTAGTTTAACAATCCCCATACCCGCATGCAATCCCGCGGCATCCCGAAAGCATGAGCCATCCACGAACAGGGTTAGATCTGCATCTATGGCGTGATTATACAAATGTTCTCTGGCTCTCAAAAATTTCTCTGTCTCTGCCACACAGTTATGTGGAGTACCATCTAACGGTGTGGTCAATTTGGTGGCGGGATTCACCGTGTGACAACGTTGTATTGTTATTTCTGGAGCGGACAACACAACTTCATATCCAGTGCGTCTAGCTTGTGTTAAGACAAAACGTTGACTGGTTAGCAGGGCATGTAACTGATGCGACGTGTACAACGTTACTGCATGTCCCATGATTATGGATGATGCTTTTTGAAATGCAAAGGCAGCTGCTGCTAGACCCTGATAGCATGGTGGCAATCCTGTTTCAATGTTGTCAAGCTTTGTACTATAATAGGCCAATGGTTGTTTTCCTTCATTTGTTTCCTGCATTAGTACAGCACAAGCATAACCAGCTTTTTCAGTAACATACAAATGGAAAGGTTTCCCATAATCTGGGTTACCTAACGCGGGAGCAGATTGCATGTCTGTTTTTAGGGCCTCAAAAGCTCCCGTTGCCTGATCTGTCCAGACGAGGAGAGCATCATTGCTTGTTTGCCCCACTGCTCTAATCATGGCACGCAAAGGTGCAGTTTTTATAGCATAATCACAAATCCACGGCCGACTGTACCCTGCCATCCCAAGGAATGAAAGCATCTGTCCCACTGTTTGGGGTTTGGGAGCTTTGATTATAGCCTCCACTTGGCTTGGGGCTATACATCGCGTGGTCCCACACAACTGTCTTCCCAAGTATTCTACTTGTTGTTTGCAGAACTGCAATTTGTCCTTACTTACTTTATGACCTCCATCTGCCAATGCATGCAATACAATTAATGAATCTTTTTCACACTGTTCTTGAGTCTCTGATGCAATAAGGAGATCATCCATATATTGCACCAATGTACTGGGTATGTCAAGGTGTTGTAAATCTTCAGCCAGGACTTTGTTAAAGATGGCTGGGGACAGGTTCAGTCCCTGAGGTAGCCGTGTATACGTTAGCTGTTGTCCCAGAAATGTGAATGCAAACAAATGTTGTGAGTCTGGGTGCACAGGCACACTGAAATAGGCTGAACACAGATCGATTACTGTGTACCATTTTGCTCCAGCAGGGATGCTTGATAGTATAGTATGCGGATCAGGTACTATAGGTGCATCCATTTCTATTATTGCATTGATAGGACGCAGATCATGTACCAGCCGATACTCTTTGGTATTGTTTTTAGGGATAGGATAGATAGGAGTATTGCATGGGCTTGCAGTTTTTATTAAAACTCCAGCTGCCATTAGTCCCTTAATTACTGGTTTTATGCCTTCAATAGCCTGAGGTTTTAATGGATACTGCCTTTGGTGAGGCAGTTTTGCTCCCGGTTTTACTTTTATTTTTACTGGTAAGGCTGTTTTTACTAGTCCTACATCCGTTTTGCTTTTGGACCACACCACTGGTGGTATTTGCTCTAACAATTTCTCTTGTTGGGCCGATAACACCATCTGTCCCTCTGGTCTAGGATTGAGCTCCACTTTTTGAGCTATAGCCTCATCATTTACTTTTAAATTAATTCGTACAAACTGCTGGTCTTTTGACAGATGTACTTGTGGACTTTCCATGTTTTGCCATTCTTCAACTTCTGAGGCTGTCTTTACCATTGGACCTAGGTCATGGGATTCGTACTTTTCTGAGACTAAAAGGGTCACATGAGGCATGGCATTCGGCACTTGATACCATTGTTGTTCAGCTGAAGTTAGCTTGACAGAAGCTGCGGCCCCTTGGGGGCCTAAATAAATTTCTGCGGTGGTTATGTGAAACAGCCGTTGATTCATCAATGCATTCCAGCAGCATGCATAGTCAGTTTGTTCTTGTTTGGCATCGAACATCAGGGTGACATGTAAAGGTAAACTAGGTGTACATACTGCTTCATAGTGTTGTTCTGCCCAGGGCTTCCATTTTTTCCCATTCCAGTTGAAGATTTGAATTTTCTGGTTGTAACTTCAGCCAGTATACCATGGGTTGCACAGGTCGGACCTTGTTTTCCATGTCCATAAGCACCATAATGTTGGCAAGTGCTTCGTCAGGAAAGTGTATTTGCAGTCCTTGATGGGTACACACTATCTGGGTTTGTAGCTTACATAAAATGTCTCTTCCCAGCAAATTCACAGGTGTATTTTGTGAGTATAACAGGGGTGCTTCAATTGTTTTTCCTGCAATCGTTACAGGAAGTGGGCGTGTAAAAGGTATTATTTGAGTTTTCCCAGAGAAGCCGATGGTCTTAATTACAGACCCAGAGAGGGGGAGATGAGCGCCCATTTTCCCTATGCAAGAGTATGTTGCCCCTGTATCCACCATGAAAGGGAAATCTCTGTTTTGTATATTAACAGTGACGGTTGGCTCTTCCTTAGGTATCATCGAAATAGCCAATGCCACCGTTTCCCCCTCTGTCTTCTCTAGGCCTCCCTATTGCCAATAGGCAGAGGGTCCAACCCAAGGTCGGGCCGGACAATTTCTCATTCGATGTCCAGGTTGTCCACAGCTCCAACACTCATTAGAGGGTTGATCCCCTATTGGGGGTGTTGGTCCCATAGGCGGTCCCGCTTGACTGTTCCTGGGAGCTGAGTTTTGGAATCTGCTTCCAAATGAAGGTTGGCGAGATCCTCTTCGCCACCCTCCTCTTTGACCTTGGAAGTTCCATGACTCTCCTCTCCACCCATGACTGTACGTGGGTCCATTTCCGGGTGTGCCAGTGCTATGGTAGTGATAGTGATGCTCCACTGGTGCCGAGACTTCTCCTGCAGCAGTGCTCCCTGCTGCTCCTTGGGGGCTCTGTGTGGCTGTTACCACAGGTGCCTGTATGGTGGCAGCAGTGTTTGCCGTAGGGCCTGTGCTTGCCGACTCAGAAGGAACAGGGGTCATCATTGGTGCCTGGGTCTTTGTTTTTTCTTTCTTGACTTTGGTTAGCTCTCCCAACTGCATCTGCACCAATTTTTTCGTCAGGGATTTTGCTGCATCTTCTTCTTTTTGTTTTTCTTTCTTGTAGATTTCAAGATGGTGACAAATATGCTCAGAGTATAAAGCCCAATTCATTTTCGATAGTCCCACAACTCCATCTAGGGCTTTCTGAACCTCATCTGGTAGAGCCTTTTTTACAGTTATTTTAAACAGGATTTCAGTTGCTGGAGAATGGTTCCATGCATTTCCTGTTTCCTCCGCCCATCTTTTCTGGAATCGGTGCAGGAACTTCTTTGGGCACTCTTCAGGTGTCCACTCCTCATCATCCAATTTAGAGGGATCCAAGACCTCAGGGTACTTTCTTCTCAGTCCTTCCCACATGGAGTTTCTATAGCGATTAAAGGGGACTTCATCATGTTTAGTGCCCATCATTTGTGTTAGTCCAACCTTTCCTGCTAATTCTTCAGTGTCATGTTTTCCCATGACATGCATTAGCAAGGCTTTTATGTCACCTAAAGACAAGGTTACCCCTGCAGTGCCTTCTTCTAAGGCAGTTATCCATCTCCCAGCTCCTTGGGTGATGTCTGGCAGTCTGTTGGCCAGCCCCACCATGTCTGTCCAGCTCCATGGGGTATACACATGATGACCATTTCTAACCACCAATGGGCATATGAGGTCTTCGTCCTCCTCTTCTTCTGTGCGGACTCCATACTGTCTTCCAGATCGAGTGCGACTGACTGGTTCCAGGCAGTCCATCCAGTCGGTTATATTCTGTTCTAAAGCCGCTATGTCTTTGGCTACACATTGTTGTCTTTGCCTGAGTCGGGCCTCTTTTGCAGTCTCAATGATGATCTCACCAGAAATTTTTCGGGTGGGTGGCTCTATAATGTGATTCCCTTGATTGGGCGTCGATTGTTGTAATATTCTTCTTTCCTCGGCGTCCCTATGTCTTTGTATTCTTTCCTTCGCTAGCCGAAGCTGCTCAGCTAATTCTTCATTATCTCTTCTGGCCAGATCCAGTGTGTCACAGAAGCTCTTGTGCCACTCTTCGGAGCCTCTATAGCCTGTAAAGGTCCAGTCGGCTGACTTATGGTGGGAGGGGACGGTTTTCAGTGGACCTCGATGTGCAGGCGGAGCCTTCAGGTCTCTCTCTTTATCCTCGTCTGCCTCCGTGTCACTGTTATTTGTGGCCCCCCCTGCTGGTCGTGGTGTGCGACCACTTACTTTCGGACTTGGAGACCTTGTATGATCCATTTGACAGACTGAGGACCTGTCTCCTTGTGGCTCTCGAGCTTTTAGTGTCAGTGTGAATTTGCCCTCCACATCCATGCCTTGGTCCTCTTCACGAGTTCCTAATACAAATTGTCCAGCTGTCTTCCCCATATCATGACGTTTATATGGGGGTGGCTCTGCTTCCCAGCTCGGTGCACTGGCTTTAGTCTCTTTGGATCTTTCCTCTGTCATTTTTTCTCTTTTCTGCTGTAGCCTCTGTGCTTCCTGCTTGAACAAGGCCAAAACTTCTTTTTCTTCAGTGCGTTTTTTGTTGTTTTTTACGTTCTTCTGCTGATCTTTAATTTCTTTTTTCTGTATTTCTACCGCAACTGCTTCACACATCACCGGATCAAATGATCCCTCCAAAGGCCATTGCCTGCCCCCATGTGACCTTTTGTGCCACTTTCTCATACATTGGTTGGCCTTAGTGCGTTTTCCTGGATATTTTCTTAGTACTAAGTCTAGCGGGGTACTTTCCCGACCTTGACCTTGAGAGTTACCCATGTAACCCTGACAAACGCTATGTGAGGTGTTTCTATGGTGTTCTGGTAGTCCCTCAGGGGCTGTCCTGATCCAGACCAATAACTTGCTGGCTGTAACACCTGTTTTGTATTTTAAACCCTTAAAAGGATTAAATTTCCAACTGCTATGCCCGTCTTCTTTTTCTTTAACTAAATATGAAAATTTACCTGTTTCCCACCGAACCTTCCTTGGGACCACAGTCAGAGTCAACCTAGGAAACAGTTCTTCACCTGGATCGGTTGGTAGTGTTACTAAATGATTTAATGGTATGCTAAGTTCTTTATTAGGGTCAGCACAAAGCAGCTCCAGCCACGGGGTTAAACCCTGATGCCACAGACGTCTTATCAGCAGCTCCCAATTAATTAGAGGGAATTGTTCTTTCTTTTGCTTCAGATTGATTACCTTAGTAATCTGCCATAATTTCTGATTGATCTCTTGTTCGTCCTGCCAATGTTCTGCTCCTACCCTGTCAAAATAGGTCCTTTCCAGCCAAAAATGTGTCCTGATTCCCTGGGTTTCGATGTCTCCGTCAGTCAAGTAATGTTCTGGGAGTATTATTTCATCATCACTTAAGTCTCCCATCAATGACTGTCCCAAGCATTGATCAGTCTGTCAGCTTTTTCACTATAATCTAAGCTTTATCTCTTTTGATTTATAACCAATTTTATTTATTTAATCCTCTTACAACCCTAACACTTCCTAATGTCTTTGCTCCCGACTTTCTATTTTCCTTCTAATTTTTTTTAACTTTCTGCTTCTAGTCTTTTTCTGCTATACTTGTTTATTAGTTTTCTCTCTTTGAAATAATATCTACCTTCTCTGTATTTACATAGCACTCTTCTCCTGTCTTTTCCTTCACTGTCTCTGTTTCACACTTTCCTCTCTGCCTGTCATGCACCTCCCAAGTCCTCCTGTTGGGTCTAAATACCTCCCCCTCGTACTCTTTCACATTAATCTTGTATGTCAGCCAGCTTGCAAGCCCTCACAGCTTTGCTTGCACCTCCCCGCTTACTCTCCACTCTCCCACACACAATTTTCAACAGCTTTATACACAAAAATTATTAAAAACAACTTTCTATATATCTCTATCTAGACTTCTGCCACTTTTCACTCCGCGGCTTTAAACAACCTTTTTATTCACTTAACACCAATGTGTTCTGTTCAAGCATGTATCTCTTCTTCACGTTAGACAGCTTCTCCGGCGCTGTCAGCAACTTCATATATTACTTTTTTTACAAGCCCTCTTTGAGCGTACAATATTTCATTTACTTCTACGCCTTACCGCGCCTCGCGTGCGTATCCTGTGCTTAATATATTATTTTTCACCAGCTCCTTTCTGAGCATACAATATTTCATTTACTTCTACGCCTTACCGCACCTCGCGTGCGTATCCTGTGCTTAATATATTATTTTTCACCAGCTCCTTTCTGAGCATACAATATTTCATTTACTTCTACGCCTTACCGCGCCTCGCGTGCGTATCCTGTGCTTACCATATTATTTTCACAAGCTCCTTTCTGAGCATACAATATTTCATTTATTTCTACGCCTTACCGCGCCTCGCGTGCGTATCCTGTGCCTTTCTGCACTTTCTTCTACCTTTTTTTTTTCACTTACTGAGCTCCTCGTGAGCTTAATGTGCCTTTGCACTGAAAATATTCTCTTTTTCTTTTCTTATAAAAAAACTCATATTACTGTGTACTTAATTACTTATTCTTCTCCCACGCCCCACAAGCGTGTATCTGGTGCCTTACTGCACTATTTTCTGCTTCATTAATTCTCATGTATTCTGCACTAACTCTCTATTTATTTTATTATTTTTTTATAGTTTTTCTCTTTTCTTAAAAAATGATGTCCTTTATTGAGCTCTTTTACTTACTGTCAGCTGTGCTTCTTTGCACTTTTCTCTTTAAATCTCTTTATCACGTACGGTATTTCTACTGCGCCCCCTCAGGCGCTTATCTTGTGCTTTCTCTGCACGTATTCTCTTGTTAAACTCTTTTTTCTCACTTATTTCACTTCAGTCTCTGTTAAACTCTTTAAATAACCTTGTATTACCTTGTATCTATTTGTCAGTATACTCCCCTAAATTAACCCCTACAGCGCATGCTATCAGCCGGCACGTTAGTAACGAATTTCAACACCAATTATTCCCCAAGCATCCAGGTTAGTTCTTCACGCACTCTTTCCGCACCAGAGTTCATGAACATTCCTGACCTTTCACTCACATAGACATTCTTTTTCCCGGGAACACACACACCTTCTGAGCATTTTATCTACAAGGCCTGATAATTTTCAATCTTATCTTTTTTAGTCTCTTATCAATTTTCTTAGTCCAGGTTCTTTTGGGTAAGAGGCAATTAAAAAATATCACCTGTCAACTTGGGCGGAAATCCCGACTCACTCCTCCAGATCGTGCAGAAATTATAAAAGGTTTCTGCTTACCTTTTAGTCGTGATCACTGTTATTTACGGTCTGGAGGGATGAGCTGGACTGCCCCAGGCTGCCGGAATGCCCCTGGACCCTCCTGAAGCTGGCTCGCCAAGTTCTGTCGCGGCTCGTCTTTAGTCTTCTCAGGATGTCGTCTTTTAGATAACACAAACTAATTGCAAGTGATATGCTAGAAAATGACACAACACTTTAGAATAATTCAGCCTTAAGCAAGATAAAATGCACAGAGTTTTTA
This sequence comes from Thalassophryne amazonica, assembly GCF_902500255.1. NCBI lineage: Eukaryota > Metazoa > Chordata > Actinopteri > Batrachoidiformes > Batrachoididae > Thalassophryne > Thalassophryne amazonica. The sequence continues at coordinate 67,923,069 of NC_047108.1, forward strand.
AGTTTATTTAAGCCTTCGACACAAAGCTTAGACAAACTGAGTCCTCTAGAGAGACTGAATATGACAACCGCGCTCGTCTATTTATTGGAGACCCGCGGGCATCGCTCCTCCTTCAACTTTTTTATTTATTTCATTCCTAAGACATGGTTTTCTATTGGAAGCGTCCTCTAGTGAACCCTAAGCAGGTGTTAGGCCATTATTTCAATGTGACAAACGCTCCCATTAAAACATGAAGGATTTACAACTGATTTTTTTAAAAGACCTTCAGCCACAGGTGCAGCTGGCCTGAGGCCCCCCCCGCACGTGGCCTCAGCCACACGTGCAGCTGGCCTGAGGCCCCTGCATGTGGCCTGCGGGAAAGCACCTAAAAGGCCTTGGAAAGCCCCTGACAGACTGAATGACTAATAGAGCCCTTTTTTTTTGGGTTGAACACCTGCTAGTTCAACCAGAGGACATACAGTTCGGATCAGGACACTTGATAGTTCATCACAGTTCAAATATGGCCCTAAAAATTCTTCTACACTATGACGTCAGCAATCGAGAACTCCTTGCGGTGAAAGAGGCTCTTGAGGAGTGGAGACATCTGTTGGAGGGAACGTCCGTGCCATTCACGGTTTTCACTGACCACCGGAACCTGGAGTATATCAGGACCGCCAAGCGGCTGAATCCCAGGCAAGCCCGCTGGTCACTGTTCTTCGGCCGTTTTGACTTCCGGATCACCTACCGTCCCGGGACCAAGAACCAGAGATCGGATTCCTTGTCCCGGGTACATGAAGATGAGGTCAAAACGGAGCCGTCGGATCCCCCGGATCCCATCATCCCGGAGTCCACTATCGTGGCCACCCTCACCTGGGACGTGGAGAAGATCGTCCGGGAGGCCCTGGCACGAAGCCCAGACCCCGGAACCGGGCCGAAGAACAGGCTCTACGTCCCACCAGAAGCTAGGGCTGCGGTCCTGGACTTCTGTCACGGTTCTAAGCTCTCCTGTCATCCTGGGGTGCGAAGAACCGTGGCGGTCGTCCGGCAGCGCTTCTGGTGGGCATCCCTGGAGACCTACATCCGGGACTATATCCAGGCTTGTACCACCTGCGCCAGGGGCAAAGCCAACCACCGCATGTCCTCGGGTTTGCTACAGCCGCTGCCCGTACCTCATCGCCCCTGGTCTCACATCGGCCTGGATTTTGTCACGGGCCTCCCGCCGTCCCAGGGAAACACCGTCATCCTCACGATAGTGGACCGATTCTCCAAGGCGGCCCACTTCGTGGCCCTCCCGAAGCTCCCAACGGCCCAGGAGACAGCGGACCTCCTGGTCCACCATGTTGTCCGGCTGCATGGGATACCATCAGACATCATCTCAGATCGCGGTCCCCAGTTCTCCTCGCACGTCTGGAGGAGTTTCCGCCGGGAACTGGGGGCCACGGTCAGTCTCTCGTCCGGGTATCACCCCAAACCAATGGGCAAGCAGAACGGGCCAACCAGGAGATGGAGCAGACACTACGTTGTGTGACAGCCGCGCACCCGGCGGCCTGGAGTACTCATCTGGCCTGGATCGAGTACGCCCACAACAGTCAAGTGTCGTCAGCCACCGGCCTCTCCCCTTTTGAGGTGTGTTTGGGATATCAGCCCCCATTGTTCACGGTGGTTGAGGGAGAGGTCGGTGTGCCCTCGGTCCAGGCCCACCTGCGGAAGTGCCGTCGGGTGTGGCGTGCCGCCCGTTCTGCTTTATTGAGGGCCCGGGCGAGGGCTAAGGCCCATGCAGACCGGCGGCGGACCCCGGCCCCTACGTATCGCCCCGGGCAGGAAGTGTGGCTATCCACCAAAGACATACCACTGCAAGTAGCCTCCCTGAAACTCAAAGACCGATACATAGGACCGTATAAAATCCTCCAAATCGTCAATCCCGCCGCAGTGAGGCTTCAGCTTCCGGCCTCACTGCGGATCCATCCTGTATTCCATGTGTCCAGAATCAAGCCACATCACACCTCACCCCTCTGTACTCCCGGTCCGGCACCACCTCCTGCCCGGATCATCGACGGCGAGCCGGCTTGGACCGTGCGCCGGCTTCTAGATGTCCCACGGATGGGCCGGGGTTTTCAATACCTGGTGGACTGGGAGGGGTACGGCCCCGAAGAACGCTCCTGGGTGAAAAGGAGCTTCATCCTGGACCCGGCCCTCCTGGCCAACTTCTACCGCCGCCACCCGGGCAAGCCCGGTCGGGCGCCAGGAGGCGCCCGTTGAGGGGGGGGTCCTGTTGTGTGGGCCGCTGAAGAGGAGGTACTGCTGGCCCACCACCACCAGAGGGCGCCCCGCCTGGAGTGCGGGCTCCAGGCACCAGAGGGCGCTGCCGCCTCACAGGAGCAGCCCAGGTGACAGCCGTCACCCATCACCTGAAACAGCTGACATCCATCAGCTGAGGGGTATATCAGCTGGACGGCATCTCCATCTCATTGCCGAGATATCGTTCTACCAGGAAGGTAACGCACTCAGCCAGTCATCTCATTTCTGAGGGATAACCACATCTGACTGTTTCTGTTCCTCGCCAGCAGTACCGGATCCGACGAGCGGAGGCAGTGGCCACCTGGGAGTTCGGGACTTGGCGGCTCCAGTATTCCCGGGGTTCGGTGGCAGAGGAAATCGGGTGGTTCCGGTTCGACTCGGACGGACGTCTCCTATCGTCGAGCCTGCCCACACGACACCAGTGGAATTGGTTTATTTTTACAATTGTGATCTGTTGTGTTTGTTGTGCAAATTCACAACAGTAAAACCTTGTTATTTGACTTCTTCATTGTCCGTTCATTTGCGCCCCCTGTTGTGGGTCCGTGTTCCTCACTTTCCCCAACAACCACTGTTTAAATCTGGTGATAAACACATTTTTTTTCAAATTATAGGCCATTCTCTTTGTTACCACAGTTTCCTAAATTCTGGAAAAAATATTTGTAAAGAGGTTGAACGATTTTATAGAAAAACATATACTTAACGAACAGGAGTATGGTTTCAGAAATAATCGAACACCTTCTTTGGCTTTAATAGACTTTATGGAACAAGTTACAAATACAACAGAGAAGAAGCAATACAATGTTGGTTTTTTTTATTTACAGAAAGCATTTGATACTATTGATCATACCTTATTATTGGAAAAATTACAGATGTATGGTATTAGAGGACTGGCGTTTAACTGGATAGCTAGCTATTTATGTAATAGATATCATTGTGTTCATCTTGGTGGGATAAAATCGGAATTTTTGAGGATTACGTGTGGGGTGCCCCAGGGGTCAGTCCTTGGGCCATTATTGTTTTTGTTGTACATTAATGATATAGGTTTGGTTTCTAAGTCTTTGAATTGTATTTTGTTTGCTGATAATACAACTGTGATTGGTAGTGGGAATAATTTGAGACAGCTCGTGGACTTGGTGGAGAGGGAACTGCAAAAACTTTAATATTGGTTTGACTCTAATAAATTATCACTTCATTTTGGTAAAACTAAGTGCATTATATTTGGAAATAAGCCTAGAAATTTAAGCAGTAAATTATTATTGAATGGCTTTGAAATTGAAATTGTATCTCAAGCTAAATTTCTTGGAGCTTTTGTTGATGATAAGTTCTGTTGGAAAACTCATATAAAACATACTGAGTCCAAAATATCAAAAGTTATTACTATCTTGTACAAAGTACAATACTTTCTCCCCCAGCATCTGTTGGTTTCATTGTATCACTCATTACTTGTGCCTTATATGACGTATTGCATTGAAGTTTGGGGAAATACATATAAAACAAATACTAATTCAATATTTCTGTTACAAAAAAGCTATAAGAGTGATAAGTAAAAACCATATCATGAACCAACAAATTCATTGTTTGTTCATCTTCAGTTTTTGAAATTTTATGACTTGGTTGATTAATTTACAATGCAGATAATGTATAAAGTTAAAAATGGAGTCTTGCCTCAACATGTCCAGGAGCTGTTTAAAATGAGAGAGTCCAGTTATAATTTGTGTGGAACTTTGGTATTTGATAGAAATACGAGGTCTGTGAGAAAAGTATCCGACCTTTTTATTATACGAGGTCTTTCCAAAAAGTATCGTACCTTTTTATTTTTTTTTCAAAAACTATATGGATTTGAATCACGTGTGATTACATCAGCCAAGCTTGAACCTTCGTGTGCATGCGTGAGTTTTTCCACGCCTGTCGGTTGCGTCATTCACCTGTGGGCAGGCTTTGAGTGAGCACTGGTCCACCCCTCCCATCGGATTTCTTTTGTCTGAGAACTTGCTGAGAGACTGCCGCTTTGCTCCATGAAATTTTGAATTGAATCTTCTGAATGGTTTCCAACACGGAGGTGTTTTTTTTTTTTTTTTTCTCACAGACCTCGTAGATTCGAACTACTGCTAAAGGTCATTGCATTTTGGTAAAGGGTGTTAGACTGTGGAATGATTGTTTAAATTGTATTAAAGTATCTAGTACATTGGTTTGTTTTAAAGTAGACCTGCACTGAAATAAATGTGGTCAGATTTCAGAAAAAAATAGCTGATATGTATTTATAAGACCCTTGTGAATGCAGTAAAGTAAATCTGTAAACCCAAATTTGTAATTCAGCGGAGAAATCTTTGTTTAAAAATGACAAATTTGCAGCTAAAATTTAGCCCTCCGTGATAACAGTTTGTACATCCATATCATTTCCATGACGTCAGGGACAAGACGACGCGCTCCCGCCTTCAGTCCGATCCTGCATTGAAATTGATTTTATCTGTTAGTAATGTTACTGTTATACACATCCTGGTTTCAACATCCAAAAGTAAGCTGCACTGAATGTGAGATACAGCTCTGCATGCCCGGTCTGCATGCTCAGATCAACAGCGAGCGACATCGACAGCGGGTGCCGTTCTTCCCCGACGCCTTGCTCTCACTGCCCCTGATGCGCTTACTGAGTGCATGCGCTCGTTAAATTCCGCCGCGGGCCACTCACACCCCCGTGTCTGCTGTGCAGCTGCAGACATGTCCCTGTCTACTGAAAGGAGGTGCAGCCAACTTGGCACAAGTCCAGAGACTACGCTCACCATTTTAATGCGGATCGGCCGGTGACACCTGTTGCCCGCAAGGACAGACTTCTTGCGGCAAAATCCGCAGCACCGCACGTCTCGGTAATCGGAGCCGCAGAGCTCCGTGGCCGCTGAGAGAAGTTTATATCTTTTTAATGACTTGGATTCTTTGCAGGTCTCGCCTCCGTAGCCCGCGACGGCACACCGGAGGCGAAAGACAGTAGATTTTCAATGCGACACCACTCAATTAAACGGGCGTATGAAAAAGTCCCCAAAAATAATTTTCAAGCACAAATAAAAGAAATGTGTACTCACCAAGCGTACCGCAAGACAATATGAAGTTTTAAAAAAAGTAGATCCTTCCGTATAAGACAAGAAAAAGGTGCAGATGCAAACTGATGTAAATCCACAAATTACAATTGGCGCAATGCATGCTGGGAGAGGGTCTTGTCCGTGACGTCTCGGCAGCGTCCATGATGAGAGGGACAATTTACGGAGGGCTAAATGTTAGCTGTAAATTTGTCATTTTCAAATGAAGATTTCTCCGTTGAATGACAGATCTGGGCTTGCAGATTTACTTTACTACATTCAGAAGGATCTCATGTGTAAATGTAAGTCATTTTTTGTTCAAAAAATCTGACTGCATTTTTTTCAATGCAGGTCTCCTTTAAAAGACAGTATAAACATAATATATTAAGTTGTTATAGTTTGAGTAATTAAGTAAATTGCCTGTGTGGCTATTTTTTGTTTGTCTGTTTCACTGCGTTACATTACTGAATGGCATTTTTGGTTTTTTGTGTTTATTTTTTGTTTGTACACAGAAACTGATGTACAGGGTGGGAGTTTATAAGCTTCTGCTTCTGCCCACACCCATTCAGCCGCATTAAGTTGGTAAATTGTTTGAGTTTTGTTCTACGAGGTCTGTCCATAAAGTATCGTACCTTTTTATTTTTTTCAAAAACTATATGGATTTCATTCATATGTTTTTACGTCAGACATGCTTGAACCCTCGTGCGCATGCGTGAGTTTTTCCACGCCTGTCGGTGACGTCATTCACCTGTGAGCATGCCTTGTGGAAAGAGTGGTCCCGACTCCTCGTCGGATTTTCATTGTCTGGAAATGGCGGAATGAAAAGGACTTTTTTTCCATCAGAATTTTTTCAGAAGCTGTTAGAGACTGGCACCTGGAAACCATTCGAAAAATTTATCTGGCTTTCAGTGAAAATTTTACGGGCTTCACAGAGAATAAGGACTTTAACTACAGGTTTAAGGAGCCCTTTAAGGACGGTCGGTGCGCTGCGCTGCGAGCTGCGAGCTGCGAAGATGCGGCACAAACCACTGGATCATTTCTAAGCTGATGGCTCTGTGGATACGAGACCGTCGTGTGCTCTTTCTCTGGTTATCACAAGACCTGGACATCAGCCATTTTCCGGCAGATTTCACTTTTAACAAGAGATTTTGTCATGGAAAGCCGCGCGGAGGCTTCGCGCGTCACGACCGATTCGCTGATGAAGCGAGACAAGGAACACCTCCGTTTCGGAGTGTTAGAGGACAAGTTGGGACATGTCCAGCTCTCCACAAGTTCTTTTATACTCACTCGACTGGTAAGCACTGAAAGCCGAGATAGACATGTATATGTTTTAATTTTTGTTTTCTCTTGACTAGTTTTGTAAATGAGAGATTTTGTTTGTGCGTGCTGAATAAACCATTCATTCATTCATTGATTCATTCAAGTGCCCACAGCTTGTGTGGTGCGGGGACCAGAGGAGGGAGAGGTGACGTCGACTTCTGCGTGGACCTCAGCTGTGGAGACAGTCCTCTTGTCCGGGGCTGCTCTGCCAGTTCTCCTACAGTGGAATGCTGTGGAGCTGGAACTGGTGGAGACAAAGAGGCTGGAGTCAAAGCAGCAGGCTGCTGAGAAGCCGGTGGGAAAAAATAAGCAGGAGTTACTGCAGCATCAGACAGTGTAATGGTGAGTGCTTTGTCTGAGCAGTGGTTGTAGATGTCAGATTCAAAAAGAACATCCATGGGGTCCTCAATATAAGCAGGAACTCGACCTTGCTTTAACAGTGTTTTAATATGTGTCAGTTCTGGGTATGCAGACATGATTTCTGGCTCCGCCAATAGGATCTGTTCTAAAGCGGAAAAAATGCGCTTCTTATCCCGTTGACTAGTGCAGTGTTAATATTCAAAAAATAGATCTTGGATACTGAAAAATACATTAGATGTGACTTGGAGTGCTGACCCATCTAACTCAGATGATTCATCCTCGTCCATATCTGACCATTCAGAATCGCTGTCGGCAGGTGCGGAGCTGGATGGAAGGTGGAGCTCCAGCTGCATCACCCAGGTGGGGATTTTCTTTGCAGGAAACAATTCGTCCAGGTCTAACAGATCAGGGAACAGGTCAAAAAGCCACAGGTTTGACTCAATCAGCTCCTAGGCTTGATCTAGATAGTCAAACTTAACTTTCAGGGTGATGGAGTCACGGAAACAAACAAACAAACAAAAAAAAAAAAAACGGAGAGGTCAGAAAAAAATCTCCTTGAGGGCGGTCAAGTTCTGGTCCAAGTCTGCGGTGTCCTGGTAAGGGCCAGTTTGTTCTGACATGACTGGGTGTGGCGAGGCACAGGAAGTGGTAGGACACACGATGCAGACTGGCAGGCTGCGATGTAGTGGTAATAAAAGGCTTTATCAAAAAAACAGGCAAAGGTTCGGTACACAAAAAGGCAGTCAGCGATGCGGCAGTACAGGCAGATGAGAGGCAGATTCATAGAATGGTTCACAAGCAGGGTCAGGTTCACGGCGTGGCAGAGATCGAAAAAACAAGCAAGGTCAAAATCACTTGGCAGACAAGACAGAAACTGGATGCAAGGAAGAGATACACGATCAACAAACTGGCAGGGGACAGAGAGAAAGAGAGGGCTTTAATACCAGGAGAGTAATCAGGCATGATGTGAAGCAGGTGTGAGGAAGATTCTACAACCCCTGGCAAAAATTATGGAATCACCGGCCTCGGAGGATGTTCATTCAGTCGTTTAATTTTGTAGAAAAAAAGCAGATCACAGACATGACACAAAACTAACGTCATTTCAAATGGCAACTTTCTGGCTTTAAGAAACACTATAAGAAATCAGGGAAAAAAAAATTGTGGCAGTCAGTAACGGTTACTTTTTTAGACCAAGCAGAGGGAAAAAAAATATGGAATCACTCAATTCTGAGGAAAAAATTATGGAATCATGAAAAACAAAAGAACGCTCCAACAAATCACTAGTATTTTGTTGCACCACCTCTGGCTTTTATAACAGCTTGCAGTCTCTGAGGCATGGACTTAATGAGTGACAAACAGTACTCTTCATCAATCTGGCTCCAACTTTCTCTGATTGCTGTTGCCAGATCAGCTTTGCAGGTTGGAGCCTTGTCATGGACCATTTTCTTCAACTTCCACCAAACATTTTCATCCATCCATCCATCCATCCATCCATCCATCCATCCATCCATCCATCCATCCATCCATCCATCCATCCATCCATCCATTTTCTTCTGCTTTATCTGGAGTCCGGTTGCGGGGGCAGCAGCTCAAGCAAAGCCGCCCAGACCTCCAAAGATTTTCAATTAGATTAAGATCTGGACTATTTGCAGGCCATGACATTGACCCTCTGTGTCTTTTTGCAAGGAATGTTTTCACAGTTTTTGCTCTATGGCAAGATGCATTATCATCTTGAAAAATGATTTCATCATCCCCAAACATCCTTTCAATTGATGGGATAAGAAAAGTGTCCAAAATATCAACGTAAACTTGTGCATTTATTGATGATGTAATGACAGCCATCTCCCCAGTGCCTTTACCTGACATGCAGCCCCATATCATCAATGACTGTGGAAATTTACATGTTCTCTTCAGGCAGTCATCTTTATAAATCTCATTGGAACGGCACCAAACAAAAGTTCCAGCATCATCACCTTGCCCAATGCAGATTCGAGATTCATCACTGAATATGACTTTCATCCAGTCATCCACAGTCCACGATTGCTTTTCCTTAGCCCATTGTAACCTTGTTTTCTTCTGTTTAGGTGTTAATGATGGCTTTCATTTAGCTTTTCTGTATGTAAATCCCATTTCCTTTAGGCGGTTTCTTACAGTTTGGTCACAGATGTTGACTCCAGTTTCCTCCAATTCGTTCCTCATTTGTTTTGTGCATTTTGATTTTGAGACATATTGCTTTAAGTTTTCTGTCTTGACGCTTTGATGTCTTCCTTGGTCTACCAATATGTTTGCCTTTAACAACCTTCCCATGTGTTTGTATTGGTCCAGAGTTTAGACACAGCTGACTGTGAACAACCAACATCTTTTGCAACATTGCGTGATGATTTACCCTCTTTTAAGAGTTTGATAATCCTCTCCTTTGTTTCAATTGACATCTCTCATGTTGGAGCCATGATTCATGTCAGTCCACTTGGTGCAACAGCTCTCCAAGGTGTGATCACTCCTTTTTTAGATGCAGACTAACGCAGCAAATCTGATTTGATGCAGGTGTTAGTTTTGGGGATGAAAATTTACAGGGTGATTCCATAATTTATTCCTCAGAATTGAGTGAGTCCATATTTTTTTTCCTCTGCTTGGTCTAAAAAAGTAACCGTTACTGACTGCCACAATTTTTTTCTTGATTTCTTATAGTGTTTCTTAAAGCCAGAAAGTTGCCATTTGAAATGACTTTAGTTTTGTGTCATGTCTGTGATCTGCTTTTTTTCTACAAAATTAAACAACTGAATGAACATCCTCCGAGGCCGGTGATTCCATAATTTTTGCCAGGGGTTGTAGAAGGGGCATGACCAGACAAGACAGGGAAGACAGGTGGGTGTGACAGACGAAACAACTAAGTACAAATGACCCCACCCACAACCAAACAGAGACAAAAAAAACTGAATACCACAGAAAATAAAATATATAAACTTAACTCACCACACAGCTAAAGTATAAGGGAAAAACAACTAATGATTACAGAAAAAGGCTGAGTGCAAACACAATGACAAAATAAAAAGCAAAGACTAAACTAGAACTCACTGGTGGCAAAAATGGAATTAACAGATAATACAACATATGAAAAACAAAGAGATAAGTGATACACTAATAATATAATAAATGACAATGTGGTAAACAGGCAAATGCCTAGAAAATAATGGAATAAATAAGAAACGGAACTTAATCTGATAAGAAACACTCGAAGATAATACAACTAAACCTGTGACTAAAGCATAAAACAATAAATGTGATAAACAGAACAAAACTAAGACTAAAGACTAAAGCAACTAAAGGGACTGCGTAAAACACAGGGAACACTAAGTGAGAAAGCATATGGCTGTCTGACAATCTAAACATAACCAGGGGGTCGTCGGTCCGGAGGCCTATACTGGTAGATAGGGCCAGATCATGACAGAATGTATATATGTATTCATATAAATATATATAGTACCTGTGATATACATATAGCCTCGCATCTTAACAGGCCCAACATACTTATGTGTTTCAGCTGAAAGTAGAAGTATTTTCACTGCCGTGGCATGTCATAGATAAACGCCCTGTCACGATTTCACAGCATGCTCTGGGAATCCAAAAACAGGGCTGCTTTGATCACCAAGGAGGATAAAAAGACTCATCAATAATGTAAGGAAGCAATTAATGACTTCCATACTTCTGTCTGATATCCCACCCTGAACCCCTGCACAGCTGCAGCCTGCTGAAATTACCTCCATGCCATGAAATACAGGAATGAGACAAATATGGAAAAGGGAAGTCATGACCAAAACATGGTGGTATTAACCTTTTGTGATCTGCTACAGTTGCTGACATAAACTTATACTGTACCATAGTTGAAATCCTTCAAACAATTTTTTTCCTGACTTTACATATTCTATTTTATCAATGAGTATCCATGTTAAGAATAGCCACTTTATTTTCACATAAAGTTATTAAAAATAATATTTACAAGGTAAATTTATTTCTGTTTTTATGGATTGTCAGAGTTTCAGTGCGTCATCATTTTACAGACTAATATTCCAGAAATCAATTTAACTGCCTAAAAAAGCTCCTGAAAATCTAATCAACATAAGTCAGAGTTAATTAGAGAAGCTTTAGAACTTTAGAAGTTTTAGAAACAAATTAATTATTATATGTATTTTGGATATACGTATTTGCAGTCTTATACTTTTAATTACAGCTATATTCATTTCATCATTATTCTCTATTTTATGAACATAGAATTAATATTTTTGGTATAAAACATATGCACACACAGTTACACAAAGCCTATTGAACATGTTTTTTCCAGTGCCATAGGTATTAAAGGCACTGCACTGCGGTGGTTTGAATCATATTTGTCTAATAGATTACAATTTGTTCATGTAAATGGGGAATCTTCTGCACAGACTAAGGTTAATTATGGAGTTCCACAAGGTTCTGTGCTAGGACCAATTTTATTCACTTTATACATGCTTCCCTTAGGCAGTATTATTAGACGGTATTGCTTAAATTTTCATTGTTACGCAGATGATACCCAGCTTTATCTATCCATGAAGCCAGAGGACACACACCAATTAGCTAAAATGCAGGATTGTCTTACAGACATAAAGACATGGATGACCTCTAATTTCCTGCTTTTAAACTCAGATAAAACTGAAGTTATTGTACTTGGCCCCACAAATCTTAGAAACATGGTTCTAACCAGATCCTTACTCTGGATGGCATTACCCTGACCTCTAGTAATACTGTGAGAAATCTTGGAGTCATTTTGATCAGGATATGTCATTCAAAGTGCATATTAAACAAATATGTAGGACTGCTTTTTTGCATTTACCGCAATATCTCTAAAATTAGAAAGGTCTTGTCTCAGAGTGATGCTGAAAAACTAATTCATGCATTTATTTCCTCTAGGCTGGACTATTGTAATTCATTATTATCAGGTTGTCCTAAAAGTTCCTGAAAAGCCTTCAGTTAATTCAAATGCTGCAGCTAGAGTACTAACGGGGACTAGAGGGAGAGAGCATATCTCACCCATATTGGCCTCTCTTCATGGCTTCCTGTTAATTCTAGAATAGAATTTAAAATTCTTCTTCTCACTTATAAGGTTTTGCATAATCAGGGTCCCATCTATCTTAGGGACCTCGTAGTACCATATCACCCCCAATAGAGCGCTTCGCTCTCAGACTGCAGGCTTACTTGTAGTTCCTAGGGTTTGTAAGAGTAGAATGGGAGGCAGAGCCTTCAGCTTTCAGGCTCCTCTCCTGTGGAACCAGCTCCCAATTCAGATCAGGGAGACAGACACCCTCTCTACTTTTAAGATTAGGCTTAAAACTTTCCCTTTTGCTAAAGCTTATAGTTAGGGCTGGATCAGGTGACCCTGAACCATCCCTTAGTTATGCTGCTATAGACTTAGACTGCTGGGGGGTTCCCATGATGCACTGTTTCTTCTCTTTTGCTCTGTATGCACCACTCTGCATTTAATCATTAGTGATCGATCTCTGCTCCCCTCCACAGCATGTCTTTTTCTGGTTCTCTCCCTCAGCCCCAACAGTCCCAGCAGAAGACTGCTCCTCCCTGAGCCTGGTTCTGCTGGAGGTTTCTTCCTGTTAAAAGGGAGTTTTTCCTCCCCTGTAGCCAAGTGCTTGCTCACAGGGGGTCGTTTGACCGTTGGGGTTTTACATAATTATTGTATGGCCTTGCCTTACAATATAAAGCGCTTGGGGCAACTGTTTGTTGTGATTTGGCGCTATATAAAAAAAAAAAAATTGATTGATTGATGAATGATCTTAATGTTTCATAAAAAGTAAATGCACTATTCAGAGGTGCCTCATCATGTCTCATCATGCAACGCTGGGAGTCCTCTGGTAACATCTGTTATTTTTTATTAGTTATGTTTATTAGATGTGAGTCAGATTAGGTCAGATCTGGGAGCATGCACTGGTGCCACATATCACCACCTCCTCAACACTAAAACACCACTCTGGATTTGACAAACACCCAAGCAAATAACCGGCCTAAACCCCTCTTCCCAAAGTACCCATCCATCGGCCTCGCCTATCATCTTCTGCATTGTTGTACCTGCAGCACAACTCATGCTCAGTGCCACAGGCCAGTAGATGTGTAGCTCCCATTCCCTCAGAATGCATGTGTGTCTCATGTTTAGAAAATCTTTTAGAAACTGAGGACCAAAGATATTAAGTCGTCCCCTGAGGTCACTGGCAACTGTCCAAGTGTCAAAGCCATATATGAAGACTCGAACCACCGGGACTCTGAAGACTTAATTTTTCTGCAGAGGTATCAGAATCACCTAATCTCTTTTTCCCAAAAGTGCAGAAAAGGAAATAGAGAGTATTGATGGTGCACCTGTCACACAGCTTGAAATGAACTCAAACTGGATTTTTTTTTACTTTTAGCTCAAGTGTGTTTATTTGTACATTCATACATGATATTATTATGTACAACACATACTTCTAGTGACATCATTACATTTGCAAGGGAACTGTTCATCAACCTTGTGGCACATGTACTATCATTTTTCACTACTGATCCAGTGCCAATTTATAATGCGGTGTCATAGGTAACCTATTGTTCATTCTGCCATAAAAGCACCAAATTTGGCACACATATTCTAAATTAACTAATGTTTATTTTCAGATGTCGAGGCATCCTGGAGCTGACCTCTAATGACCTACAGGGGCCAATGAAGAATTACACAGGGGTCAAAATTTACAAATGTTCCAATCATATTGAACGGTATACCATATTATTTGTCTGCTAATAAAGATTCCAAAATGGTATAGTTTGGACTATCTATGACTGAATGTTCTGTTGTTATGGGGTAAAAACAGCAAAAAAGGTGACAAAGGTCAATTTCAGTTTGTGCAGGGGTCAAAAGTTAAAGTTTCTCCAATTTTGGTAAAGAGTGATACAAATTATTGTGTTGAAAGGCTGGTCTCCAAAGTAAATGTCTCCAAAGTTGATGTCCATTGGAATCTGATTTAAACCCCACACCTGCCACATTTCTTCATGTAATGTGCAGTTGCATCAGGAAGGGCATCTGGTGTAAAATTTGTACCAGTTCAACATTCAGATCCACCTTGGATTGGCTGTGGTGACCCTGGGTGCAAATAAGGGAGCAGCCGAAGGGAATTGCTATATAAGTATTTAACATGTCACCTTTTTTATCAGTAAATATATTTTGAAAGGTGCTATCGATAATGACATTTTCACCAGATTGTGGTTAACAGCCTATGTAATCCATACATCCAAAACATAAAGCTTATGTGTAATAATGTGAAATGACACAAGGAAAAAGTATTGAACACCTGAAGAAATGGGGTGCAAAAAGGCATGAAAAGCTAAAACACTAGCTGAAATCTATCAGTAATTAGAAAGCAATTCTGCTCCTTGTCAGTGCAAATAAATATCAGCTGGTTCGGTTTCAACAGATGGTCTATAAAAAGGTGTCTCATTACCAAGGTGTCACACAAGAAATATCTCATGATAGTTACAAGCAAAGAGCTCTCTCAAGATCGTTGCGACCTTATTGTTGCAAAACATACTGATGGCATTGGTTACAGAAGGATTTCTAAACTTCTGAATGTTCCAGTTGTAGAGGAAAAATTTGCCTCATATTGTCAGAGCAGAAAGTACTACAAGTACTGGGCCAGGGTTATCCCCTGCTAGCATTTGTCTTTGTTGATATAACATGTTGTGTTCCTACAAATTCATGACTAAACATCTGATCATGGCCAGACTTAGCCGAAGCCATGTTTGTATTAATGACTTTTGTTTTCATTATGGAGAGGTCCTGGTGAGTGGAAGCCAGAAGGCTCTGTGGATACATCTGCATGCAGTACCTTTGGAAACTTCATGCTTTGACCAAATTAAATCTCTCTGCATTTTATGTCTGAATCCTGAGCGCTCCTTGCGTCGTCTGTCTCATTTTATGCTGACATCATCAATGAAATTCCACAACACCAGTGAGCACTGTTGGACCCATAGTCTGAAAGTGGACATAGCATCATTTCACCATAATTTCTGACAGAGGACTGAAAATAATTATCAGAAGAGATGTCCAGCAGCCAAGGACCACTTCAGAAAAACCTGGAATTAGGAGGTACAATTGTTTCAACAAAAACAGTAAGTAATTCACTCAACCGCTATGACCTGTATGCACGTTCACCATGCACGGCTCCATTGCCGAAGAAAAAGCATGATGAAACTCCTTTAAGGTTTGCTGCACAGCATCTACACTAGCCTGTGAAATACTGGAAGAATGTAGACTAGTTAGATGAGACCAAAAGTAACTCTTTGGATGCCATAATACACACCATTCTTCCACACTGTTTGTGTGGAAGAATGAGCCAACATCACACCTGAGCAATGCATGCAACTACTTGGTCATACTTATGCATTAAGTCTTAATATCAGCATTGCAGAGCATTGTGTTCATTTTGCTGACTCTATGGCTGCAAGTTTGCCCCATTTTGGTCATGGCGCTGTTGACTCCTTGGTGGCCTGCCATCATGTGATGACTCAGCCCTCTGCTTCTATCACTCTCTGTCTTGCGTACCTTGCAGGATCATATCTCTTCTGCTTGTTGTGAAAGTGTAGTGACACGGACCCACAACAGGGGGCGCAAATGAACGGTCAATAGATGAGCCAAAAGGTAACAATTTAATGTTGTGAAACGTGCACAACGAACATACAGACAATCTCAGAATATAATTACAGTCAAATTACAAAGGTGACGTGTGGGCAGGCTCGAGGATAGAAGACGTCTGTCCTGAGAAGAGCCGGAACCACACGATTTCCGCCCCCACAGAACCTGGTGAATACTGGAGCCGCCAAGTCCCGAATTCCCAGGTGATCACCGTCCCTGACTGTCGGATCTGGTACTGCTGGCGAAGAACAAAGACAGTCAAGTGTGGGTGTGTGTACACCCAGTAACAACAGCGGTGGGAATGCCACCTCCACCTCTCACTCAATATGTTGCAGAGTACCGCAGTGATTCCTCAGGGGAAAAGAGTGCCGTCCTGCACTCACTCAGCCTCCACAGAAAAAGGAACCGGTACTCCTGCAAACACTCACAATATACAGATAAATTGCAAAAGACACAAACGGCTGAGGATATTACCTCTAATGAAGTATGATATCTCGGCGATGAGGTGGAGATGACGTCTGGTCTTTATGGAGTGTGATGATGAAGAATGTGTGACAGCTGTCAGGAATTAATGAGTGACAGCTGTCACTCCCGGCTGTGTCCGTGGCGGCAGCGCCCTCTCGTGCCTGAAGCCCGCACGGCAGTTTGTGAGACTGGGTTACGAAAAGTACATTAATCTATGGGGTTGTGACGGGGATACGAAAATGGCCCATTTTTCGTAATGAGGGCACAAATTCATTTTGTGACTGGGAGCATAAAATGTGGGGTGAAAGGAGGGTCTGGGGGGGTCATGGTTAACATTTTGGGAGGGTACACACTTACTCTATGGTTATGGATAGACTTAGGAGAAGGGGAAGATTATAAGTAGCAAAATAAAAAAAAATGTGTCATAAAAAGCGGATAATTTTATGCTACCATATCTCACGGCATGTTGTGATTCACCATCACAAAATATACATTAATCTATCAGTTTGTGATATTGTCACAAAAAGTGTAAAATTTTTGCACAAATTTCTTCTAATATATTCCATGACGGGTGAATGAAATTAAAAGTGATGCAAGCTGGGGGGGAGGGTGTTATGGTTAGGGCATCCCAGTCTCACAGCATGTCGTGATTCAGCAGCACGAAATATACATTAATCGATTGGTTTGTGATATTGTTGCAAAAAGTGCAAACTATTTGTCATGGGAGCACAAACTTATTCTAATACATTCTGTGACGGCTACACGAAATTAAAAGTGATGTGTGTGTGTAGGGGGGGGTCTGGGGGCGCATTATGGTTAGGGTTAGGGGAAGGAGTAGGGTTAGGTTATGGTTAAGGTTAGGGTTGGTGGTAGGGTTAGTAATAGTAAGTTTAAAAAACCTTGTGAAAATCTGAATCATTTAGTGACAGGTGTTGTGTGGGCCGCTGAAGAGGAGGTACTGCTGGCCCACCACCACCAGAGGGCGCCCTGTCTGGAGTGCGGGCTCCAGGCACCAGAGGGCGCTGCCACCTCACAGGAGCAGCCGGGGTGACAGCTGTCACTTATCGCCTATGACAGCTGTCACCAATCATCTGATCCACAGTGGTATATCAGCAAGACGACATCTCCACCTCTTTGCCGAGATATCGCTCTACCTAGGAGGTACCGTACTCAGCCGACTGTGTTGTCTATTTTGACATTAACACTTTGTTACTTTTGTGCGTTAAATAGCAGACATTCTTCCGACGAGAGGTGGAGGTGGTTTTCCCGCCATACGGGTTGCTGGGTGCAAACGCACCCACATTTAACTGTTTTTGTTCCTCGCCAGCAGTACCAGATCCGACACGCGGAGGCAGTGGCCACCTGGGAGTTCGGGACTTGGCGGCTCCAGTATTCCCGGGGTTCGGTGGCGGAGGAAATCGTGTGGTTCCGGTTCTGCTTTGGACAGACGTCTCTTATCTTCGAGCCTGCCCACATGACACATTTTGTGAATTGACTTCTTTGTCTATTGTTGTAATCTGTTGTGTTTGTTGTGCTTATTCACAACAGTAAAGTGTTGTTAATTGACTTCCTCCATTGTCCGTTCATTTGCGCCCCCTGTTGTGGGTCCGTGTTCCTACACTTTCACAACAGGATATCTCGGCCAACGTCATGGACCCCGAGGGGCGTCAACCGGCTGTTGAACGGCCAATGGAAGAGCAGGGCGCACAGGCGTCTGCAGGAGGAATGATCGGTGAGTTGCAGCGAATCCTCACCGCTTTTACGGCTCGGTTGGATCTAATGACTGAGCAGAACGTCCTCCTTAACCGCAGGGTGGAGGCTCTCGCCGCGCAGGTGGAAGCGCGCCCTCAGGGCGCTGCTGCGGCTCCCCCTCCTGTCGATCCTGTGCGCAACAGTGACGTTCCACAGGTCGTTCAACGACCCCTCCCACCTTCCCCTGAAGCATACATAAGCCCTCCAGAGCCGTACGGGGGTTGTGTGGAGACGTGCGCGGACTTTCTTATGCAGTGTTCGCTCGTCTTTGCACAACGTCCCGTCATGTACGCGACTGATGCTAGTAAGATAGCTTATGTGATTAATCTGCTTCGCGGTGAGGCACGCGCTTGGGCTACAGCGCTCTGGGAGCAAAATTCACGGCTCCTTCTGACATATGATGGGTTTGTGAGGGAGTTCAGAACAGTGTTCGATCACCCAAATAGAGGAGAGACCGCTTCAGCCGTGCTGCTGTCAATGAGACAGGGGCGCCGGAGTGCAGCTGCTTATGCAGTCGACTTCCGCATCGCGGCTGCGAGGTCCAGCTGGAATAGCACTGCCCTCCGTGCCGCCTTCGTAAACGGACTGTCGTTGGTCCTGAAGGAGCACCTGGTGGCCAAGGACGAACCGCGGGATTTAGACGGGCTTATTGATCTCGTTATACGATTAGACAATCAGTTAGAAGAACGCCGTCGGGAACGAGACGAAGGGCGTGGCCGGGCACGCGCCGTCCCTCTCCCTTCCGGTTCCGACCGAGTTCCGCCCTCCCCACGCTCCACGGCCTCTACGCTCCGTGTGGTTACAGCTCCCCCTGCTGATGAAGCTATGGACACGAGCAGGGCCACATTTAGGCCACCAGATAGACAGAGGAGGCTGGTCCGCGGAGCGTGCTTTGTTTGTGGCTCAATAGAGCATCAAGTGAGGGACTGCCCCGAGCGGTTAAACACCAATGCCCGACCCTAGAAACTGGGCTAGGGGTGGGCCAAGACATTCACGTGGGACATACCCATATTGCCACACGACTCCCAGTTACAATCCTTTATGAGGATTTAACCCTGCAGGCCCCAGCACTGGTGGACACGGGCTCTGAAGGGAATCTGCTAGACAGCAGATGGGCCAGGGAGGCAGGGCTCCCTCTGGTGGCGCTTACCTCGCCTGTGCAGGTGCGGGCACTAGATGGCTCCCTACTCCCTCTAATCACACATAAGACACCACCAGTAACTCTGGTGGTGTCAGGGAACCACCGGGAGGAGATCGAGTTTTTTGTGACTCCTGCCACCTCCCGTGTGATTCTCGGGTTCCCTTGGATGTTAAAACACAATCCCCGGATCGATTGGCCATCCGGGGTAGTGGTTCAGTGGAGCGAGACCTGCCATCAGGTATGTTTAGGTTCCTCGGTTCCTCCCGGTTCCCAGGCTAAGGAGGAGGTCAGAGTCCCGCCCAATCTTGGGACGGTGCCGGTGGAGTACCATGACCTTGTGGATGTGTTCAGTAAGGATCTGGCGCTCACCCTTCCCCCCCACCGTCCGTACGATTGTGCCATTGATTTGGTTCCAGGCGTTGAGTTCCCGTCCAGCAGGCTGTACAACCTCTCACGACCTGAGCGCGAATCAATGGAGACCTACATCCGGGACTCTTTAGCCGCCGGGTTGATCCGGAATTCCACCTCCCCGATGGGTGCAGGTTTCTTTTTTGTGGGTGAAAAAGACGGAGGACTTCGTCCATGCATTGATTATAGGGGGCTGAACGAAATCACGGTTCGTAATCGATACCCGTTTCCCTTGTTGGATTCAGTGTTCACGCCCCTGCATGGAGCCCAGATATTCACTAAGCTAGATCTTAGAAATGCGTATCACCTGGTTCGGATCCGGAAGGGAGACGAGTGGAAGACGGCATTTAACACCCCCTTAGGTCACTTTGAGTACCTGGTCATGCCGTTCGGCCTCACAAACGCCCCCGCGACGTTCCAAGCATTAGTTAATGATGTCTTGCGAGATTTCCTGCATCGATTCGTCTTTGTATATCTAGACGATATACTCATCTTTTCTCCGGATCCTGAGACTCATGTCCGGCATGTACGTCAGGTCCTGCAGCGGTTGTTGGAGAACCGGCTGTTTGTGAAGGGCGAGAAGTGTGAGTTTCACCGCACCTGTTTGTCCTTCCTGGGGTTTATCATCTCCCCCAACTCCGTCGCTCCTGATCCGGCCAAGGTTGCGGCAGTGAGAGACTGGCCCCAACCCACCAGCCGTAGGAAGCTGCAACAGTTCCTCGGCTTTGCAAATTTCTACAGGAGGTTCATTAAGGGCTACAGTCAGGTAGTTAGCCCCCTGACAGCCCTGACCTCTCCAAAAGTCCCCTTCACCTGGTCGGATCGGTGCGATGCCGCGTTCAAGGAGTTGAAACGGCGCTTCTCGTCTGCACCTGTTCTGGTGCAGCCCGATCCTAGTCGCCAGTTTGTGGTTGAAGTGGACGCCTTGGACTCAGGGATAGGAGCCGTGCTATCCCAGAGCGGAAAGGCCGATAAGGTCCTTCACCCGTGTGCCTATTTTTCCCGCAGGTTGACCCCGGCCGAACGGAACTATGACGTCGGCAATCGAGAACTCCTTGCGGTGAAAGAGGCTCTTGAAGAGTGGAGACATCTGTTGGAGGGAACGTCTGTGCCATTCACGGTTTTCACTGACCACCGGAACCTGGAGTATATCAGGACCGCCAAGCGGCTGAACCCCAGGCAAGCCCGCTGGTCACTGTTCTTCGGCCGTTTTGACTTCCGGATCACCTACCGTCCCGGGACCAAAAACCAGAGATCGGATGCCTTGTCCCGGGTGCATGAAGACGAAGTCAAAACGGAGTTGTCGGATCCACCGGAACCTATCATCCCGGAGTCCACTATCGTGGCCACCCTCACCTGGGACGTAGAGAAAACCGTCCGGGAGGCCCTGGCACGGAGCCCGGATCCTGGAACTGGGCCGAAGAACAAACTTTACGTCCCACCAGAGGCCAGGGCTGCAGTCCTGGACTTCTGTCACGGCTCCAAGTTCTCCTGTCATCCAGGGGTGCGTAGGACCGTGGCAGTTGTCCGGCAGTGCTTCTGGTGGGCGTCCCTGGAGGCCGACGTCCGGGATTATATCCAGGCCTGCACCACCTGCACCAGGGGCAAGGCTGACCACCGCAGGGCATCGGGACTGCTCCAGCCGCTGCCTGTGCCTCATCGCCCCTGGTCCCACATCGGCCTGGATTTTGTCACGGGCCTCCCGCCGTCCCAGGGCAACACCACCATCCTCACCATAGTGGACCGATTCTCCATGGCGGCCCACTTCGTGGCCCTCCCGAAGCTCCCGACTGCCCAGGAGACAGCGGACCTCCTGGTCCACCACGTCGTCCAGCTGCATGGGATTCCAACAGACATCGTCTCCGATCGTGGTCCCCAGTTCTCCTCGCACGTCTGGAGGAGCTTCTGCCGGGAACTGGGGGCCACGGTGAGTCTCTCGTCCGGGTATCATCCTCAGACCAACGGGCAAGCAGAACGGGTCAATCAGGAGGTGGAACAGGCCCTGCGCTGCGTGACGGCCGCGCACCCGGCGGCCTGGAGTACCCATTTGGCCTGGATCGAGTATGCCCATAACAGCCAGGTGTCTTCAGCCACCGGCCTCTCCCCTTTTGAGATGTGTCTGCGGTATCAGCCCCCGTTGTTTCCGGTGGTTGAGGGAGAGGTCGGTGTGCCCTCGGTCCAGGCCCACCTGCAGAAGTGCCGTCGGGTGTGGCGCGCCGCCCGTTCTGCTTTGCTAAAGGCCCGGACGAGGGCAAAAGCCCATGCAGACCGTCGGCGGACCCCGGCCCCTGCGTATCGGCCAGGGCAGGAGGTGTGGTTGTCCACAAAGGACATTCCCCTGAAAGTGGATTCCCCTAAACTACAGGACCGTTACATCGGTCCCTTCAGAATCCTTAAGGTCATCAGTCCAGCCGCAGTGAGGCTTCAGCTTCCGGCCTCACTGCGGATCCATCCTGTTTTCCATGTGTCCCGGATAAAGCCGCATCACACCTCACCCCTCTGTGCTCCGGGTCCGGCGCCGCCTCCTGCCCGGATCATCGATGGCGAGCCGGCTTGGACTGTGCGCCGGCTCTTGGATGTCCGTAGGATGGGCCGGGGCTTCCAGTATTTGGTGGACTGGGAGGGGTACGGACCCGAAGAACGCTCCTGGGTGAAGAGGAGCTTCATCCTGGACCCGGCCCTCCTGGCCGATTTCTACCGCCGCCACCCGGACAAGCCTGGTCGGGCGCCAGGAGGCGCCCGTTGAGGGGGGGGTCCTGTTGTGTGGGCCGCTGAAGAGGAGGTACTGCTGGCCCACCACCACCAGAGGGCGCCCTGTCTGGAGTGCGGGCTCCAGGCACCAGAGGGCGCTGCCGCCTCACAGGAGCAGCCGGGGTGACAGCTGTCACTTATTGCCTATGACAGCCGTCACCAATCATCTGATCAGCAGTGGTATATCAGCAAGACGACATCTCCACCTCTTTGCCGAGATATCGCTCTACCTAGGAGGTACCGTACTCAGCCGACTGTGTTGTCTATTTTGACATTAACACTTTGTTACTTTTGTACGTTAAATAGCAGACATTCTTCCGACGAGAGGTGGAGGTGGTTTTCCCGCCATACGGGTTGCTGGGTGCAAACGCACCCACATTTAACTGTTTTTGTTCCTCGCCAGCAGTACCAGATCCGACACGCGGAGGCAGTGGCCACCTGGGAGTTCGGGACTTGGCGGCTCCAGTATTCCCGGGGTTCGGTGGCAGAGGAAATCGTGTGGTTCCGGTTCTGCTTTGGACAGACGTCTCTTATCTTCGAGCCTGCCCACGTGACACATTTTGTGAATTGACTTCTTTGTCTATTGTTGTAATCTGTTGTGTTTGTTGTGCTTATTCACAACAGTAAAGTGTTGTTAATTGACTTCCTCCATTGTTTGTTCATTTGCGCCCCCTGTTGTGGGTCCGTGTTCCTACACTTTCACAACAACAGGAGCACAAAATAAACTTGTAAGACTGGGCTGGGTTAGGATTAGGGGAAGGGGTAGGGTTAGGTTATGGTTATGGTTAGGGGGAGGGGTTGGGTTACGAATAGTAAAATTTTTAAAAATTGTCATGACAGTTTGACTCATTTCCTGACGGGAGCATGAAAAAAACTCGTGAGACTGGGTTGACTTTACGTGAAGGGGCACGAAAAAAAACCATGAGACTGGGCTGAGAAAGCCACTAGGCAGAGAGTGCGGCCATGGAGGCACACACAGTGAAAAAAGAGAATAGATGAACCAACGTAAAATAACTGTTTCAGTTGGCAACATCTAAATGAATTAAATTGTTTGAACTTAAGTGTGTAAGTTAGAGTTGATCTAATTTGCTAACTTAAGTTCAAACAATGTTCAACCAACATTTTAAGTTGGTTCTTTTTCAGTGGCACCAGAGCCACACGTGGAAGGCACTTATATGATGATAATTTTTTCCACATACAAATCAGTCACCAAAAGTGACAGCACTCAGAGAGATGACTGCTAATACTGTTTGAATATGGATATTTAATAAATTGTAATTGAACTGTCGGTCACAAAAGATGCCATCTAACAGCTAAGTGAAACATTTAAGAGATAAAGCATTTGTGGTGGATGTGTGTGGATTTTCTGTCTAAATGGACTCCGAACAAACGCAGTTCTAGCTCATTACTTCTTCCGGCATGGAGAGAGATGATATCTACATAATGACTTCCTAAAAAGATTAGTATCTTGAAAATGACCACAAGGCAGGCACAGTGGAACATCGCCAGTGCAGAGAGATCAACACGGATGTGTAACACAGGCTTTAAACTCAAATATGATGATGAATTATTCCTGATTTTATCCACTTTCAGCCAAAACCAACTGCATCATTGGGAATCTAAAATTCTGAAATATAAACCATTTATGACTTCTACGGAGTTGTGCCCTCGTGACGTTTTTGGAAGCAGGGAGGGTTCTCAGCATTGATCATCAACGAGTATTACGTAAGTTTCATCGCATCACGATATAAGAGCCGATCCGCCTCCTCCGCTTCATCTGCTGATTGGACTCGCGCAGGTGTCCACCTTTGGTTGTTTTAACGGACAGCGCACCATCCCAAATTCACATCAGGACGCACACGGCTCGTTCTTACACCAGATCATCTGATCCACAGAAAACAGGTAAGAATAGAGACTTTCGAATGCTTGTTTTGAAGTGATCGCTCTTTTCTTCTATCATCTGCAGCGACTTTAACGCACGTGAATTTCTGGAGCGCAAAAATGGACTGAGCAGTGGAAACATTAAGCTTTGATTTGAATATAACTTACAAGGGATGAAACTAACTGATTCTACAAAAAAGAAAGGAAGAAACGAAAAAGAGTAGGAAAACATTTCAGAAAATACCTGTTCCGTTCCTTTTGACGCGCTTTTACGCACGAATCGCGCAGCGCTTTAAGATTGAGAAAATCAAATATGAAACATTAATCGATATTTCCTTACCACAGAGCGACCTAATACGTCGGGATCACTGCAGATATATTGTTACACGGGTGTGACGAGGAAAATGAGAAGAGGATTGCTGCTGATGACTCTGTTTGTCATCATGAAACTTCGGTACAGCCAGTCCAGATGTGAGGAGCCCGGGTCGCGCAGATCGTTGTCAGATGTAAGTGATACGGATGCTGATTTTAATTGTTGTTATTATTATTCAACGCCAGCTTTGAACAGAAAATGATCATTTGCTTCTCGTAACTGCAGCAAACGACGGTCTTGGATAGCCTGAAGAGGAACCTGCTGAAGAGGTACAGTGATTTGGATTATGACAGCTTCGTGGGGCTGATGGGCAGAAGAGATGCAGGTGAGATTTCTTTTCTGTCTGCTTGTTGAAATAAACAGCGGGGGGGGGGGGGGGAATATAAGTTCGTGTGTTTTACCTGTAGGCCTGTTTGAGAACATTATAAGATCCCACCGGGAGCGTGGCTTCTTTTCACTGATTTTATTTGAAATGTAATTTGTCTTTTTAACAGATGCAGACGTGGTACAATCACCACACAAAAGTGAGATATATGATTTAATTTCATAAAACTCCTCTTTTTGTCAACAAATTGTGTGAAATCTTCCTAAAGCCTGTCATTGTTCTTGTCAGGGGAAATGAATGATATTTTTGTTGGTCTGATGGGAAAGAGAAACTCAGATTCTGGTGAGTTTGACTTGACACTCCAGAAAATCTTGCCTAAATTTCCTTTATTGCTCAACACGCTGTATCTGCAACATGACTTCAGCCTGTGTGGGACTATCTTGCTTTATGTGCTGTCACAGATAACGGCTCCTGGAGGAGAGAATACCCAGAGAGGAGAGGCATTTTTCTTAACAAGTGCAGACTGAGGTGAGATCTGTGGAATTAAGAAAGACCAACCTGCTCTCTGCAAACAACCTACACTGAAAAAAATGCTACTTTGGATCAACTTTAAAAAATTGATGTAATTTGTTACAGCTAATTTTTTTTAGTTTGTATATGTATGTATATTTATGATTTTGTAAAGTGATTCCAGCAGATTTAAACTGCAAACCACAAAATTAGTAAATAAGTACTTTGAATGAAGTGCACTGTGTTTCACTTTTTTCAGTGTACTAAGGCTTGAACATGTTACACTGCTGCTGATTTACTCTTTAAAAAAATGTACTGTAGATGGAAAACTGTCATAAAGTAAAAATGTGGAGCATCTTGTTTTTTTAATAGTGCATATTATTTTATGGTGATTAGATTGTACACATGAAGAGAACAACTGCTTATGGTGCCATATATTATTTTAGGTTTCTTCACGGGCTGTAGATGTTCAGAGTGAAACAACTTTACCATCCGACTGCATCCACAGAATACCGAAACCGTGTGACAGTAACTTTGGATCACATGCTGTAAACCTGCCAGCTGGCTCACAAGTGACTCTAAAGATTGTATTCATTTTATCTGATGACAAACATAATTTAAAGTGACAGCTGATACATTTTCTTTATGTTTCTTCAAAGTGGAAAAAAAGAAAATCCCCATGATTTTTTAAAAAATAAATAATTTATTAAGTATATATTTTGGGTGGATTATTTAGTGATGTGTCACTGTTACTGTGTTACTGTGTCACTGTGTTGCTCTGCTGGCTGAGAAAATGACATGACAGGAAGAATTAATGGCCCTTTTTTATATAACGCTGTTCTCCTCAGAAGTTGTGAAGCATTTTTGCTATGAAGAATTTGAAAAGCACACCTCAAAGTGTCATGTCACCTGACACAAAAGTACAAAGAAAAGACATCACACCTATGATATGAGGTCTGTTTTGTCACCGGAATGTGAACAAAAAAAAAATGCTTTAAAGAGAGCTTTAAAAAAAAGTTTGCAGAGATCCAAAGGCAAAACAAGTGAGGAGGGAAAATAAGGCAAGAAAGAGTCCAAATACTTTCACACTGATTTTGACTGTTTTTGGTTGTTTGTTTGGGGAGGACACATGATATAATAATCATTCATGTAACTGGTATTATCTAGACAGATGACTTAATCAAAACAATACTATTACTTTCATGACTGTCTTTCTGTATCAGGGTAATCACATAACTGCAACAGTAAATTAATTAGTTAATCTGAATACTGCACACGTGTCAAAAGTAATTAGGTTATTCAAAGATCCTCCTTGCTAAAAATAGCCAGGCCAACAGGGGCTGCAGGTGTATTTGTTCAAATGTGAACCAGTAACAGTCACAGCGGCTGGAAACAAGTTATTAGCACCGCCAATGAAGTTGGGCAGAGGTAACGTGTTTTCACCCCTATTTGTGTTTATTTGTGTGTTTTGTGAAAAGCCTGGAGCACCCAAATGTTCATATATCGTTCTGAAATTTTTTACAGAGGATTCATACCCTGATAGGCAAGAACGGGTTCAGTTTTCAAGGTCAAAGGTCAAACTCAGGAAAAATCTTGGAAAACTGGAAAAATCCCTGTCCTTTAACATTGAACAAATTTTCCAA
The DNA here is from genome assembly GCF_902500255.1 of Thalassophryne amazonica. Taxonomy (NCBI): domain Eukaryota; kingdom Metazoa; phylum Chordata; class Actinopteri; order Batrachoidiformes; family Batrachoididae; genus Thalassophryne; species Thalassophryne amazonica. Next base: position 67,950,038 of record NC_047108.1, read on the forward strand.
AAAACATAACTCTGTCAAAAAGATTGAATATCTTTCATATTTGAGATCATTACATAGGATGGTATCCTTTATCAACTGATAAAGTTTGATCTGGATGTGATCCAGATTGCAGATTTTGTTGCCCTTTAAATTGAAAATTGAAAACCCCATTTAATGTATATTTTACATTATATCTTCATTAAACATGCCCCAATCACTCATATTTGAAACTAAGGTACAGACTGGCACTCACCATCACCTGACAAAGTTTGATCCAGATCGGAGTTGGATTGTGGATTTTGTGGACATTTGAATTTTATTTGAAAAGCCTGTTTGATGTAAATTTTGCATTATATCTTCATCAAAAGTGGCTCAATCATTTCTGACAATGAGGTGCAAACTGGCACTCTCAGCGAATAGAAGAAGTTTGGTCTGCATTTGATCCATATTGTGGATTTAGCAAATATTTGATTTTAACATTGAAAGCCCTTTTGATCTACATCTTGTATTATATTTTAGTTTATGAAAAGCCATTTCTAACAGGACTTTGACCTTGAAAATTTTTTCCAGGGTAAAAATTTGTGAAATTGAAAACTAGTGTTGGTGGAGGTTTGCGCTCCACGAGTGTGATGCTCTAGTTCATATTGTGCAGCACAACAATGAATTTCTCGCAGGCATCTGTCCAACTCCCAGCATTCATCTGCTGTTTGGGAGTGGCCACATGTATGCGACAGTTTAGGTACCTCAGAAGAAATTTAAGATTTTGGCATAAGAAAAATATACAGAATGCATGTTTTTTATAATTTCAAAGTTAAAATAGACTCCAACATGCTAAAAATTAAAACAGAATTACAGAATTACTATTATCTCATTTCAAATAATGTCAAAGTTTTATTCAGTGACTTGGAAATGTTTTTGTATCAATTTACTTACTCGTCTGGAAAAGTTTTTTGTTGTTGTTTGTTTTAAAGGGTATGTGTGTCTGAGTCGATCTGCTATGTGCCAGCCTGATCCCATCAGATCTCAGAAGCTAAGTAGTGCGGGACCTGGTTAGTACTTGGATGGAGACCTCTATGGAACATCAGCGGCTGTGTATGTGTTTCTCCAGGTTACGCTGGAGTTGTGTCAGGACGGGCATCCATTGTAAAACTTGTGCCAAATGCCGATGCGGCTCTAGCTGTGTCCACTGTAGCGACCCCGAACAAAACAGGAGCAGCTGAATGGACAACAAAAAGTGTATGTGTGTGTGCATATATATATATATATATATATATAAACATTTCTATACAAAGAAGCCTGGTTTATTAATATATTTATTTTTTATGCTTTGTCATAATTTGCCCAGGAAAACAAAGATTAGCATATAACTTTAAAAAATAAATCAAATCAAATCAATTTTATTTATATAGCGCCAAATCACAACAAACAGTTGCCCCAAGGCGCTTTATATTGTAAGGCAAAAGCCATACAATAATTACAGAAAAACCCCAACAGTCAAAACAACCCCCTGTGAGCAAGCACTTGGTGACAGTGGGAAGGAAAAAACTTCCCTTTTTAACAGGAAGAAAGCTCCAGCAGAACCAGGCTCAAGGAGGGACAGTCTTCTGCTGGGACTGGTTGGGGCTGAGGGGAGAGATCAGGAAAAAGACATGCTGTGGAGAGAGCAGGATCATCACTAATGATTAAATGCACAGTGGTGCATACAGAGCAAAAAGAGGTGAATAAAAGAAACAGTGCACATGGAACCCCCCAGCAGTCTAAGTCTAAGATAAGATGGGACCTGATTATTCAAAACCTTATAGGAAGAAGAAAGAATTTAAATTCTATTCTAGAATTAACAGGATGCCAATGAAGAGAGGCCAATATGGGTGAAATATGCTCTCTCCTTCTAGTCCCTGTCAGTACTCTAGCTGCAGCATTTTGAATTAACTGAAGGCTTTTCAGGGAACCTTAGGACACCTGATAATAATGATTACAATAGTCCAGCCTAGAGGAAATAATGCATGAATTAGTTTTTCAGCATCACTCTGAGACAAGACCTTTGTAATTTAGAGATATTGCGCAAATGCAAAAAAGCAGTCCTACATATTGCTTAATATGCGCATTGAAGGACATATCCTGATCAAAAATGAACTCCAAGATTCTCACAGTAGAACTAGAGGTCAGTAAGTCAGTAAGATCTGGTTAGACACCATGTTTCTAAGATTTGTGGGGCCAAGTACAATAACTTCAGTTTTATCTGAATTAAAAGCAGGAAATTAGAGGTCATCCATGTCTTTATGTCTGTAAGACATTCCTGCAGTTTAACTAATTGGTGTGTGTCCTCTGGCTTCATGGATAGATAAAGCTGGGTATCATCTGCGTAACAATGAAATTTAAGCAATGCTTCTAATAATACGGCCTAAGGGAAGCATGTATAAAGTGAATCAAATTGGTCCTAGCACGAACCTTGTGGAACTCCATAATTAACCTTAGTCTGCGAAGAAGACTCCCCATTACATGAACAAACTGTAATCTATTAGATAAATATGATTCAAACCACCGCAGTGCAGTGCCTTTAATACCTATGGCATGCTCTAATCTCTGTAATAAAATTTTATGGTAAACAGTATCAAAAGCAGCACTGAGGTCTAACAGGACAAGCACAGAGATGAGTCCAGTCTGAGGCCATAAGATGATCATTTGTAAACTTCACTAATGCTGTTTCTGCACTATGATGAATTCTAAACCTACTGAAACTCTTCAAATAGACCATTCCTCTGCACATGATCAGTTAGCTGTTTTACAACTACCCTTTCAAGAATTTTTGAGAGAAAAGGAAGGTTGGAGATTGGCCTATAATTAGCTAAGATAGCTGGGTCAAGTGATGGCTTTTTAAGTAATGGTTTATTACGGCCACCTTAAAGCCTGTGGTACATAGCCAACTAATAAAAGATGGATTGATCATATTTAAGATCGAAGCATTAATTAATGGTAGGGCTTCCTTGAGCAGCCTGGTAGGAATGGGGTCTAATAGACATGTTGATGGTTGGAGGAAGTAACTAATGAAAATAACTCAGACAGAACAATCGGAGAGAAAGAGTCTAACCAAATACCAGCATTACTGAAGGCAGCCAAAGATAACGATATGTCTTTGGGATGGTTATGAGTAATTTTTTCTCTAATAGTTAAAATTTTATTAGCAAAGAAAGTCATGAAGTCATTACTAGTTAAAGTTAAAGGAATACTCGGCTCAATAGAGGTCTGACTCTTTGTCAGCCTGGCTACAGTGCTGAAAAGAAACCTGGGGTTGTTCTTATTTTCTTCAATTAGTGATGAGTAGTAAGATGTCCTAGCTTTACGGAGGGCTTTTTTATAGAGCAACAGACTCTTTCCAGGCTAAGTGAAGATCTTCTAAATTAGTGAGACGCCATTTCCTCTCCAACGTATGGGTTATCTGCTTTACGCTGCGAGTTTGTGAGTTATACCATGGAGTCAGGCACTTCTGATTTAAGGCTCTCTTTTTCAGAGGAGCTACAGCATCCAAAGTTGTGCTCAATGAGGATGTAAAACTATTGACGACATAATCTATCTCACTCACAGCGTTTAGGTAGCTACTCTGCACTGTGTTGGTATATGGCATTGGAGAACATAAAGAAGGAATCATATCCTTAAACCTAGTTACAGCACTTTCCAAAGACTTCTACTGTAATGAAACTTATTCCCCACTGCTGGGTAGTCCATTAAAGTAAATGTAAATGTTATTAAGAAATGATCAGACAGAAGGGGGTTTTCAGGGAATACTGTTAAGTCTTCAGTTTCCATACCATAAGTCAGAACAAGATCTAAAGTATGGTTAAAGTGGTGAGTGGACTCATTTACATTTTGAGCGAAGCCAATTGAGTCTAATAATAGATTAAATGCAGTGTTGAGGCTGTCATTCTCAGCATCTATGTGGATGTTAAAATCGCCCACTATAATTATCTTATCTGAGCTAAGCACTAAGTCAGACAAAAGGTCTGAAAATTCACAGAGAAACTCACAGTAACGACCAGGTGGACGATAGATAACAACAAATAAAACTGGATTTTGGGACTTCCAATTTGGATGGACAAGACTAAGAGTCAAGCTTTCAAATGAATTAAAGTTCTGTCTGGGTTTTTGATTAATTAATAAGCTGGAATGGAAGATTGCTGCTAATCCTCCCCCTCGGGCCCGTGCTATGAGCATTCTGACAGTTAATGTGACTCGGGGGTGTGACTCATTTAAACTAACATATTCATCCTGCTGTAACCAGGTTTCTGTAAGGCAGAATAAATCAATATGTTGATCAATTATTATATCATTTACTAACAGGGACTTAGAAGAGAGAGACCTAATGTTTAATAAACCACATTTAACTGTTTTAGGTCTGTGGTGCAGTTGAGGTGCTATATTATTTTTTTCTTTTTGAATTTTTATGCTTAAATAGATTTTTACTGGTTGTGGTGTTGTGTGGGCCGCTGAAGAGGAGGTACTGCTTGCCCACCACCACCAGAGGGCGCCCTGTCTGGAGTGCGGGCTCCAGGCACCAGAGGGCGCTGCCGCCTCACAGGAGCAGCCGGGGTGACAGCTGTCACTTATCGCCTACGACAGCTGTCACCAGTCATCTGATCAGCAGTGGTATATCAGCAAGACGACATCTCCACCTCTTTGCCGAGATATCGCTCTACCTAGGAGGTACCGTACTCAGCCGACTGTGTTGTCTTTGTTGACATTAACACTTTGTTACTTTTGTGCGTTAAATAGCAGACATTCTTCCGACGAGAGGTGGAGGTGGTTTTCCCGCCATACGGGTTGCTGGGTGCAAACGCACCCACATTTAACTGTTTTTGTTCCTCGCCAGCAGTACCAGATCCGACACGCGGAGGCAGTGGCCACCTGGGAGTTCGGGACTTGGCGGCTCCAGTATTCCCGGGGTTCTGTGGCGGAGGAAATCGTGTGGTTCCGGTTCTGCTTTGGACAGACGTCTCTTATCTTCGAGCCTGCCCACGTGACACATTTTGTGAATTGACTTGTCTATTGTTGTAATCTGTTGTGTTTGTTGTGCTTATTCACAACAGTAAAGTGTTGTTATTTGACTTCCTCCATTGTCCGTTCATTTGCGACCCCTGTTGTGGGTCCGTGTTCCTACACTTTCACAACAGTTGGTGGTCTGGGAGCAGGCACCGTGGGGATGGGGTATTGGGGGGATGGCAGGGGGAGAGAAGCTGCAGAGAGGTGTGTAAGACTACAACTCTGCTTCCTGGTCCCAACCCTGGATAGTCACGGTTTGGAGGGTTTAATAAAATTGGCCAGATTTCTAGAAATGAGAGCTGCTCCATCCAAAGCAGCAGTTTCAAATTTCCTTCAATGTTGCCTGCGCTGGCCCCCGGAAGACAATTGACTATGGTTGCTGGTGTCGCTAACTTCACATTTCTCAAAACAGAGTCGCCAATAACCAGAGTTTGTTCCTCGGCGGGTGTGTCGCCGAGTGGGGAAAAACGGTTAGAGATGTGAATGGGTTGGTGGTGTACAGGGGGCTTCTGTTTAGGACTACGCTTCCTCCTCACAGTCACCCAGCCGGCCTGCTTTCCCGGCTGCTCGGGATCTGCTGGGGGACAACTAACGGCGGCTAAGCTACCTTGGTCCGCACCAACTACAGGGGCCTGGCTAGCTGTAGGATTTTCGAAGGTGCGGAGCCGAATCTCCAATTCGCCCAGCCTGGCCTCCAAAGCTACGAATAAGCTACACTTATTACAAGTACCATTACTGCTAAAGGTACCATTCGGAAGATTCAGACGGCTTTCGTTGGCTTTTCAGTTGTGTGACTATCCGAGAAATTGTGGACAAGGTGGGCATGTCACAGCATGTCCTGTGAGGCTTCAACACGGTGGCGCTTTTACTGCGCCATCAGCTTCGTGCCGATGAATTTCACTGCAACTCTTTTCATGGCAAAATCTTCTGTCACAGTGGAATGTGCCGAAAAAGTGCTGATGTCCACCTTTTCCGCAATTTCTCGGATAGTCACACGACGGTCCCACATCACCACAGCGTTTACTTTGGAAATGATCCAGTCATTTCAGCATGTTGATGGCCGACCGGAGCGTGGCTCGCTCGCCACCGTTGTGCAGCCGTCTTTAAACCGGTTGTACCGCTCCTTAATCTGTGTGATGCCCAGAGGATCGTCACCGAAAGCCGTCTGAATAATCCGAATGGTTTCCACCTGGCTGTCGCCCAGTTTCTGGCAAAATTTGATGCAGTCACGCTGCTCCAGTCATTCCGCCATTTCCTTGCAAAGAAAAAACAACGAGAGACTACACCCATCCTCACACAAAGGCTGCTTGCAAGCAAATGACGCAATCGACAGGCGTGAAAAAACTCACTCATGCGCATGAAGGTTCAAGGTGGGCTCATCCAAGCACACGTGATTCAAATCCATCAGGTTTTTGAAAAAAATAAAAAGGTCGGATACTTTTCTAATGGACCTCGTATTTAATTTATTTCACATTGTACAGGTTTTTCATCAACATGGAAGAACTTCATTTCTAAAACTTTTGTAAGAAGTCTGAATGTTTTAATTTTACAAGAAAGCACATAAAAGCTCAAAATGAATTGAGTTTTCACATCTGTATCAGTTCGTCTCCACTTGAGGCACAGAATCAGCGCTACCGGCCTTGCGTGAGCACAGTTCTGTTGTTCATGATTCATGAGTTTGGACGGTCTTTCTCTCCTTTGGTTTGGTTTCCATGGACAGACAAGTCTACAGTGGGGCGACGCCTTCCATCCGTCACCTCCTGGTGTCCTTCCCATCCTGCTCTCTGTGGACCCACACGGTGGTGGACGAGCGGTTGATAGCGTGGCCTGTAGCCGTACGCTCTCAGGTGGTAGGTGTAGTACTCCAGCGTGTACATCAGTTCTGCTTCTACATAGTGAAAGGATACTGCCAAATCTGAACAGCATTGTGGACCCTGAGGGACAATGACACACAGTTACGGCGCCAACTAACGACTCATTTCATACATCAATCGAACAGCTTTAGCAATGAGTGCATGATAGTATAGACACAGTTACTTAGTATAGACACAATCACTTCATCATGCTAACAAATACAGAACGGTACACTTTTTTTTCAAATGGGAAATTTAAAAGTAAATGTGGCTTTAATTTTACAAAGTACAAAGACTGATAATGTTGTTGGCACAAAGACCCCAACAATCAAAATAAGTCCCTTTGACTACTCTTGACCCAATTTTTATGCTGGATGGAAATCGTGGTAGGGGTGTGGTTTGAACTGGGAACCTTCTGCATCGAAATCAAGTGCACCAACCACTTGGCCCTAACAATAATGAATCAACAATAATGAATCCATTTATACTAAATAAACCCCCTCCCCTCTTCTTTTTTTGCAAATCCCACGGTGGTGTACGTGGTCTGTTAGAAAAGTATCCGACCTTTTTATTTTTTCAAAAACCATATGGATTTGAATCACGTGTGATTGCATCAGCCAAGCTTGAACCTTTGTGCGCATGCGTGAGTTTTTTCACACCTGTCGGTTGCGTCATTCGCCTGTGAGCAGGCTTTGTGTGAGCACTGGTCCACCCCTCTCGTCGGATTTTTATTGCAAATAAATGTCTGAACGATTTGGAGCTTTGCTGCATCAATTTTTTTCCAGAAACTGTGAGAGACCTCCAGGTGGACACCGTTCGGAAAATTAATATGGCTTTCAGGGACGATTTTATGGGGATTATACAGATTAAGGAGTGTTACTGCCGCTTTAAGGACGGCCCACAACTGCTGAGAGCGCGCCGTGCTCCGAGCGCCGATCGACATTGCACCATGCGGCTCCACCGCGACGCGTGGTACTCCTCCGCACATCTGTCTTAATGTGCTGAAAAAGTGCTGATGTCCACGTCTTTTCACAATTCCTGTGCTAGTCAGACGACATACCGGATCAAGACAGCGTCCAGTTTAGAAATGAACGGCACATTCCACTGTTACAGGAGTGTTTGTCATGGAAAGAGGAGCAAAGCAACGCCGTGATGAAGCCTTCCAGGACATGTTGGGGCATGTCCAGCTCATGCACAATCACAATCGGATAATCACATGACTGAAAAGCAACCGGAATCCATCTGAAAGCCATCTCAAAGCCGTCCTGTGAGACCAACACCGAGGTGGTTTTGTCCCGCATAATGAACGGCTCCGTGGCGCGTCCCTCCACTTTTCTTTCCATGAAAAAAACTCCTGTAACAGTGGAATGTGCCGAAAAAGTGCTGACATCCACGCCTTCTGCCTTTTTGTGAAAGTCAGACGAGGTCCCGGATCAACAAAGCCTTCACATTGGAAATGATCTGGTTGTTTCAGCGGGGTCTGAGCATGTCGATCGGCGCTGGGAGCACGCCACGCTCTCAGCAGTTGTGGGCCATCCTTAAAGCGGCAGTAACACTCCTTAATCTGTATAATCCCCATAAAATTGTCCCTGAAAGCCATATTAATTTTCCGAACGGTGTCCACATGGAGGTCTCTCACAGTTTCTGGAAAGAAATTGATGCAGCAAAGCTCCAAATCATTCAGACATTTATTCGCAATAAAAAAACGACGAGCGGGTGGACCAGTGCTCACACAAAGCCTGCTCACAGGCAAATGACGCAACCGACAGGCGTGAAAAAACTCACGCATGCGCACGAAGGTTCAAGCTTGTCTGATGCAATCACACGTGATTCAAATCCATATGGTTTTTGAAAAAAATCAAAAGGTCCGATACTTTTCTAACAGACCTCGTATGTTGTATTAAAAATAGCATGTAGTATAGCACCTCTAATGTTTTTTGTACTCTATCACTTGTTTATCTTCAACATACAGTGACAGCTCTGAAACCAACATTTCCATTTGTACTCTGCGATAAGGAACAAAATTACTTTTGTATTAAACTGTTTTTCAACAAATCTTTTGCTGCTGCACTCACAGTCTGACAGGATCAGCAAATTACCTGTCTCATTTTAATGACAAAACACAAATCAGTTGCATTATCAGCAACAAATTGACCAATTTACCTTTTGTTGACAGGACAATGTTCCTGCTGCAATTGTTCACTTTAAAAAGGGAGCTCATTGGTATTTCAATTAATTTGTTCTACAAAAGGGTCACGCACACAATTTGAATGGGCCAAATCATCAAATATTCTTTTGTGTAGTTATTACAGTATATCCCTCTGATGTGCAGTTCACAGCAACATCAACATGTTTTATTCAACATATACTGCCTACATATTACATTTCATTACCTCTGCAGAGTACATAACGTATTCAGCCCCATTTGTTCGTCTACTTGGTTGTTTGGTGGTACAAGTCACAAACACAACTAGATTTCATTGTAATTTGGTGGAGAGTTGAGACTTGGATCAAAGGAAATTTATTAGATTTTAGCCAGATGCAGATTTAAGATCAGATTTTTTTCTAGGTCTGCTTCCTGCAGTTTAGCAGCTGCTCTGACTTCTTAGCTTGGTCCTGACTAGAATCACAGAGGAAGTACAGTGTCCAGAGTCCAACGCTGGCAAGAATAATCTCCTGTGGGTGACCTTACTGGACTGTAGCTCAGTGAAACAGAGTTTCCATTTTCATAAACTGCCATGATCTATAAACCAAACTGCAACAAATTGTAGTTCATCACAGTTCACGGCCATGTGGCTTGAAAAGTACCTCTCCCACCACGTAGTCCAGAAACAGATAATACACTGCCGTAATGTCATCGCTACATCACAAGACACAGTCATCATGACCTCATTCGAGAGCTGAAAACACTGGCAAGAATCAGCATGAACTGTGACACCAGTACAAAATCTCACAAATACGAGTAGGTTACAATGCCAGTATGGCATACAATGATGTGTAAAGCTGTTGACAAGAAGTCACTATGATGTCGCCACTGTGTTCGCATGGTAGTAGAATGTATGACAAATCTGCTAATCTGGAGACAGATTAGGAGATGTGGCATTTTACGGAAATCTTTGGAATTGTGCTGTGCACCTGCCCAGATTCCGTAGTGTGAAGTGGATGAGAGTTTAGGACACTCCCTGGACAGGACACCAGTTACTTCCCCACAAAGGCGGGTCCCCATATACAACTGGATAAATGAGACAATGCAGATGAAGTGTTTTGTCCAAGGACACATGCATGTAGCACGAGCAGGATTTGAAGCCAGGTCTACAGATAGGCAATTAGCTCTTCATAAACTAAGCTACCTGCTCTGTTTATAGATGGCTCAAAATATGCTAAACCGTTATTTTACACCTGAGGTACTTCATGAATGTGTTTATTAAATATGGATTGTTGAATAGAAATGTTTGTTATTGTTAACACTAATGTAACTAATGTATATATAGTATGCATAATTTGAGTGTATTTCGTTGCTCATAAAATAAAGAAAAATTGAAAAGAAGTTTGGAAAATCCACTTTTTTTCATCACATATTATAACACGATTGGACCTCACTTTTTCAACCAGGTCATACTTTTTCAAACCAACCTCAAGGCAATTGCATTGTGCGTTAGTCAACAGAAAACCCATGAAATGAAAAATTAAAAGTAAATAAAAGGCCCTTGAGTCAATTTTAAGTACAAAAAAATTAAATTAAAAATGACCCTTGCGGATGTTACGCCGTCTGTCAAAACGAAGTGGGAGATATAGATGGTTAAAGGTCGCATAAACTATAGCTAACATTTACACTTAGATGGGCATTCTACTTTGAAATATGTATTCTCCGATATACATCGTCAATTTGTATAAAAGATACGCGTATTAAGAAATTATAACAAGTTGAAAACAACCTGAGAATTGTCCGTCAAAATTAACATCCGCAAGGGTCCATACTCTTATTAATTTCACTTTTCCATAATGGAAAAGTGAAATTTTTTAAGTTAATAGTTAATGAGTTATCTTGAGCTTTGTGGTTTATGAAAGAAATATGTGTACTACAATTTCAAACTAGTTTGCAATAAAAACATGTAACTTGAAAAACTGACCTTTGTGTTACACTCTCATAACAGTTTAGCATATTGTGAGCCAGATATAAGGTACATTATGTATTCTTATGAAAAATGGACAATGATTATGAAGAACAGCTGCAGCATGCTGTCAGGCAGAGGAAGAATGCCTGACAGCATATTGGACGTTTCTGGGTGGTGTCCGTTGGGCTTTGAGTTGCATGGCATTTTTCCCCTTATGTATTGCCACAGATATTCATGATACCCCAGCAAAATGTAAACAAGATGTATTTTTCCCAACATGACACAATATGTCAAGGGAATAGAAAATTCTTTGAAAATTGAAAATTTTGGGAAAAAAAATAGAATTTTGAAACATGGTATGTCTCACAGTGTTGCACAACACAAACATACATTTCAAAATGCTCAATATCAACACAGTCTTAGATCAGGCTAGTTAAGTGCGGTGCTTGAGGTGGAAACCCCCACTTATCTTTGATTCCATCACATAAAGTGGATGAGAGACTACGGCTCCGCCTGGACGGGGGCCAGTCCAACGCTGGTTCTTTCCCCAGCCAAGGTGGTAGACAGACGATGCAGAATAAGTATCTTGTCCAAGGACACATACAGGTAATGAGCAGAATTCAAACCCTGGTCCACAGATTGTCAGGCCAGCTCCTTATCAACTACATTCCCTGCTATTGTATGTATCCATGTCTGTGAAAAGCATTCACGTTGACCATAACAGGCCAACAAAAGGGCCATCATAACTTTCAGTTTATCATTTGTAATACGTTTATGTACATTACTTCACATAATCACCACCAGGGGGCATTTCAATGCTGTAGAATGTACATCACTACACACCCATAGGGTTTCATTCTACATGTGGTTGCATAATGTTATATAGATTTTCTGAATTTTTGTGCATCATTCATTAGGTCTGTGGTTCAGTGTCATGGAGCTCGTATCATCTGCTACCCTGCAACCCCTTATATCAGTGGTCTCCAAACTATTCCAGAAAGGGCCGAGAGGGTGCAGGTTTTCTTTGCAGCCACTGACTCCAGCAGGTGATTTCACTGATGAACTCATCCCACCTGGTCCAAGTGATGTTAATCAGTGAAATCACCTGCTGAAGTCAATGGCTGAAAAGAAAACCTGCACCCTCTCGGCCCTTTCTGGAATAGTTTGGATACCACTGCCTTATATCATGTGCTATGATAAGTATGTCATGTATATTAAGTTATTTATTTGCCAGCAGGGGGCATTCATGTCATGCAAAAGTTGTTGTCCATTCGGCTGCTCCCTTTTTTGTTCGGGGTCGCCACAGCAGATAGAGCCAGATCCGCACTGGTATTTGGCAAGTTTTACGCCGGATGCCCTTGCTGACGCAACTCCAATTTTACCTGGAGAAACACACAGTCGCTGGTGTTCCAAAGAGGTCTCCCATCCAAGTACTAACCAGATGATGCACTGGTTAGCTTCTGAGATCTGATGGGCTCAGGATTACACAGAGCAGATCGGCTGCGCCATGTCATGCAAAAGTACAGATATGAAATCTCAACCCATTACACCTTGGAATCCAGGGACTTCTCTACAAACCTGGACTGCAGCAATCGCATGTCTACGCAATCTCACACCTGGTCATCACCCAGATACACAGGTAGGGAAATAATAATTGTCACTTTCAGTATACACTAACTGTTAAAAATTTTACAACTAAAAGTGTGTCTTCATAACCCAACTTTCTGATTCTGAACAAGCCAATGATAATTAAGAGTCTTTCTTATCCTGGGACATTCTGAAAGACTTTGTATTTTCAGGAATGGTGAAAAGCTTTAGCTGCTTTCAGCTCAAGTTTAAAGAATTGGTAGATACCTTTTCACAACACTACACCACGACTAGTTCACAGATAAAACATACATAAAGGGACTTGCCTCCACAATTGGATAGTAACAATAGCTCCAGTACCAGAAGCTCTTGGAGAACTTTCCAGTAAGATGGTGTTCCGGCACAAACGGGTGAAAGGTTTCTCGCTGCAAAGTGTCTCTGGAGTCCCCGGCAACAACACCCACCTTTTCCAAACACTGTCCCATCGCTAGGTCCTCTACAGGAGTGCTGTGGGTGCAAACCTTGGTCCGAAAACCTTCCACAAACCTCCTGAGGGCCTCTCTGCTGAGCACATAGCCTGCCCCTCCACTCATATAGCCTTGCTTGGCATAAGGTTTGAAGCGCTTTCCAAAGTAGATGGGTTCTTCAGGGGTGTGGTTTGACAAAATCCAGCGCAGGTTGTCCACGACCACATAGGTGTCATCATCTGCTTTGAGGAACCAGTCTGCATGATTTGCATAGTGCTCAAAGACATAATGGAAGGCTCGGATTGTCTTCCAGTAAAGTTGGTCACGGCCCTCCTTCGTGCCCAAACCAACAGTGGGGAAGTCTGAGTCAGCCACAGAACTCATAAATACCACTACGTTGCAGTGCCGACTCCATGTGGACCTGACATGACGGGCCCTGGTCTGCAGGTTATATGGCCCCGTCATCACCCAGCAGAGAACACGGACCTTCTGGTACAGGCCATCTGCAACTCGGCTGTCTTCACCTGCAGAAACAAGACATGACAATATCAACCCATCTGTACTGTACCATTTCTCCAGTAGTTCATTACACGTTCTTCTTTTAGTGGAGCAGGTAAGTATGTCTTTGGCCAGAATTGTTCACTTGGTGATACGAGCATCAGACTTGACATGAATAGTCTTCATAAATCAGTGTTTGAGTAAAAAGTGCTGGCCACTTGAAAATCCAATATGGCGGCCAGGTAGGGGTCAAAATTTAAAAATGTTCTAATCATATTAAAAAGTATAACACATCATTTGTCCGATCATAAATATTCCAAAAAGGTATAGTTTGGACTATCTATGACTGAATGTTATGGAGTTATGGGTTAAAAACAGCAAGAATGGTGACAAAGGTCAGTTTCAGTTTGTACAGGGGTCAAAAGTTAGTGGTGCAAATTACTGGTTGAACTAGTAGGATTTAATAAATGGAATAGTTTTGACTGTGTTGAATCTTTGTGAGCAGACACAAATGTGGTATTTTTACCCCCGTGTAATTCTTCATTGACCCCTACCTGGTAATCCGTGTGTGCTACATTTAAGATGTGTGGAATTTAACAAACGCAAATACAATAACGTCTATAAACCCAGAGAATATATTCACGAGAGTTTAAGGCACTAGTGTTTAATGCTGTTGTCCGTGGACCCTGAACAGAGTGTCTGAAATGCATTTGTCGTGTCGTGAACGTACTGCGATTACCCTATCCTACCCATAATGCACTGCTGGGCACAGCATGTGTTCACTAAAACCTTAAAAATTTGTGCATTATTTTAAAACTAAAACATATATCTGATATTTTCACTTAAACATAAAACTTCAGATGTGACAGTAATTTTAAATAACTTGTCCGAAATTAGTTGGGTTAAAATTTGAACCATAAGTTAAAAATGTATGCCTCTGGATGACTTGGGTGATATTGCCAGCATATCAATATGGTGTTAAAAGAAATTTTTTTATTTTTTGTGACTGGTTCTCCTTTGCCTGCAGAGGATAGAGCAGTTTCTAATAGAAGCAGCTCTTTTCTGTTTGCAGAGGGTAGAACTATACATCTGTTAGGAAACTTTTAACAGGCAGTTGCTCAATGATTTTAAATTTTAAAAATGTCTGTCGCTGTTCAGCTTTGTTTACTATGTTATCGGTCTAAAAGTTATCGGACAAGAATTTATCGGAAGATAATTAGTCCGATAATGGTTTTTAAAGTTATCTAAAAAGATAATATGATAATGAAAACATTATCTTCAATAATTATCTGTTATTGGAACTGTGCCCACCACTGTCCAAGGTGGATCTACATATGTTGATTTGGCACAATTTTTACACTGGATGCCCTTCCTGATGCAACTCCACATTACATGGAGAATGTGGAAGGGGTGGGGTTTGAACCTGGAGCCTTCTGCACTGAAGCCAAACACACGAACCACCACCCCTGCTATTATGATGATTAACAGTAAATATCACTTTTAATTGTAATAAAATCATCACCTTTGCAGCCATTTTTCTTTAGTCTAGGAATGGATACATGAACATTTACGAAACACTTATGTTGTCTTGGACTTCATTTACCTCAATTATTAAGAAATGCCAAAGAGTATGATATTCAGTATGCCTGGGGTAAACATTTCTTCAAAACTGAATGACTGTACATGAATACCCATGATAACTCTAAATGAATTATAGGCATCTGAGGCTGTGAATGGAGACACTAGTGATAGTACAACTTTTGCCTGTTGCCTTCAAAGATGTGCACAATGTTTAAAAGGAAGACAGGAAGTAAACTCAATACGAAACTACACAATTATCCACTGACATCTCAAAGTGACTAGAAAGGGAGAAGGAGATCAGAAGATTTTAGTGTAACCTGAACAACTCATCTGAAGTCAATAAAACACAGGTGTACTGAGTGGGGCATGAGGCTGATGACATGCTAAGAGGCTTTGATTGCAGCAAGAGAATATTTTAATGTGTAATACAATGAAAAAAAGAAAAAAAAAAGATGGTTAATGGACACCAGCACATCTGTAGCACCATGGGTTCTGCAAGGCAGCCACCCAGGCTTCTGTGGCTATGACTAGACAAACTGTGCATGTTTCAAATTTTGTCTGTTACAGCAGCAGGTATACGACTTCATGGTGGAATGGCAGAGAAGGATTTTCCGAAAAATAAAGAAGGCATATGGGCAACTATAGCTATAGACGTGACCTTCTTTTGAGTGATGGAAATACATGCTCAGCTCGTGAATTATCCACTAACACGGTCAACCAAGTGGCACAGACACAACAGGGACTTTGGGTGCACAGTTGTTAGCAACTGTGGCACCTCCAACAGTGACGCTCACCATCAAACCTCTGGTACCCACTAATGTTAATTTTGTCAACTGTGTTTTTATTTAGTGTTAGTCGTGTCAAATGTCCTTTTTATTTTCAGCCATATTTAGTCATTCACATACAGCTTTTTTAAAGTCAGGTTTTAGTCGACTACAAGTCTGGGCAAAAAAGTCTGCACAAAAATCTCAAATTCCTCTCAAAGAGCTCCTAACTTAGCCTAAAATTTCCTGGCAAGGAATCTTAGCCTAAGAGTGCGCCAGCAGGTGTCTGAGAGCAAGTCTGAGCAAGAAGGAGACAGAAACTCCTAGCTTAGTGCGGAGGTGGGGTTGACCCTGTTGTTGATGACGTGGTCCTGTAAGAGCTGTGATTGGTTGTCATGGAAAGGGAAGGGGAAATAAAAAAATAAATGCACTCTGTGCTCATACATATGAATGAACAGTAAAATCAACCAAAAAGTAAGCAAAATTAAATTGGAGCAATCGCCGGTCCAGTTGCTAAACCTGTAACTTCTTGTGGTGCAATGCATTATGGAAGTTCTGGGTTTTGGGGTTTTAAATGTTGCTACTGTGGTTCATGTTAGCTTAAAAATGTTGTTAGTGTTGTTGATTTATTGTATTTTTGTAGTTCAATTGGTTTAGTGAGTTAAGTGTCACCATGTTTTCACCATAAGTGAAAAGTGTATCGTGTTTGATGCCGTCCCTGTGTTGTTTTATCTAAAAAATAAGACCGCCTCCTAGTGTCAGAGTGCCAAAAAGAGTGCCAAAAAGCTTTCTCTTTATTTCACGCAGTCCACCACAAAATGAATTGTTACACAGCTTGAAGATGTTTGAACATCTCATTCACATGCCAATTATCTACATAGTGTGTGAGTGCGTGTTTATTAATAAGTTCAATGTAAGTACAAAATATAATTGTAAATACGTTAAAACTGCATGCATGACACAAGAAAGTGAAAAAACTTATTTCCATTGCTGTCCTTTTAAAAACCAAATGACAAAATAGAAGTAATAAAAAATAAAATATCAATAATACTGATAATAATAATAATGATAATATAATGTGTGCATATGATAACAAGAACCTAAACAATTTATAAATACATCAAGACAGTAAATTAACATAAAATAATTTCGTAGATCAAGCAGGTAGTGTGTTACTGACTCACTGTCATCCTACATACGGAGAATGTCTCTGTTTCCTCTGTCTTTTCCACCAGCTTGTCTGCTTAAGACACTCTTAGGCTTCTTAAAAGTCCTCCTCACTACTCTTACCAGTTTGGCACCTTAGGAGCCCTCTTAAGGCATAAGATGCTTTGCGGACAACTTTCAGCTTACCAAGGGAAAATTCTAAGAATTCGAGAAATTCTAAAAACTTTCTTAGAATAATATCACTAGAAGCTATTTTTAGCCTTAGGCTGCTTTTTGTATACGGGCCCTGGTTATTTTAGTCTAGTTTTAGTCAAAATAGAATGCAATGTATTTTAGCTTCATTTCAGTCAAGACATTTTAGTCTTTGATTTAAAAAAAGGAGATTATTTCTGATAACCATTTCAGTTAATGTGGTGTTTCACAAACCTGAAATAAATTTTATAGTGACCTAACAAAATATACTTGTTGAATGATTGAAGGTTTGTGGTGTTTTTCTCCAAAATTTTAAATCCACAAGTCTTCCCGTCAGATACAATTAGACATTTAGTTTTCAGTCAGTCTCATGATATTTAAAAGGGGCCCAGATGTCAAGTCTTTCCTGCTATAAGATCTGCTCGCTCCATGTAGCTGTGTTGCAGCCACAAGGTGACAGCAGTAGTTCAGGAAATGCAGCTGTCTAACTGGGTGGCTTTTAGTCTAGTCTTTTTTCCGTCAACAATAATGCATGTCAGTATTGACTTCGTCAGTGTAGAACACTGATGCAGTCTTGTCTTAGTCCTGAATGAAATGATTGCTGACGAATATATTTTGATTCATCTGACAAAACTAACAAGTATCCACTGACATCTCAAAGCCACTAGAATGGGAGAAGTAGATCAGAAGATTTGAGTGTAACCTGAACAACTCATCTGAAGCCAATCAAACACTGGTGTACTGAGTGCGGCATGAGGCTGATAACATGCTAAGAGGCTTTGATTTAACAAGCAAGCCGTGGCAGTGGTATGAAGCAGTCAAAAAGATTTGATGTACACTTTGTCCCAGAGAAGAACTTCTATATGAACCGGCCAAGTTTAACAAACGAGTCCAGCAGTCTGCAGATCCAGTGGACTGACGGAGAGCTACGAGAATGGAAATTTAGATGATGAACTTTTGAGAGACACACTGGTAAGCAGGTCTTAAATATTCATCACTGTTATAGAAGATGCAGCTTCACAGAGGCCTAACCTCACAAAAGCTATAACAATGACTCAACAGTCCGAAGAAATCAAGTCTGACCTGAGAGGAGACATGAATGACAGTATAGACAATATGGATGCTGTGCAATCCAAGAGAGGGAAACACTACAAACATAAAATGAAGGAACAGATACTAGAACAAACAAAAACTAGGAGGGGGGGGGGGATAAAGAAAAAACTGTGCAGAGCAAAACGGAGCATAAAACATGTCCAAAATGTGGAAAATCACTTGCCCAATCCAGCATTCCGGTGCCCCAGGCAAGAGTGTCGCGTAAAAGACAGACGTAAAAGACAGATGTAAAAGAAGAAATTTGAGGAAAACAGGTCGATGTTCCAGCACAGTGAATGAGGTTGCTGAGGACAATAATGAACTGCTTGTATGAGAGCTGGTTTCTGGTGAAGAGCCATGGATGGCCAAGAGCAACATAAAAGGCACCAAAGTCATCTTTACGATAGATACCAGGGTCAAATGTTGCAGCTGTTTAAGAATATTCAGATAGACTGAAAGCTAGATGAAGTCCAGAAACCTCTCTATGGTCCTGATGGAGTAGAACTGTTTGTCTTGGGGTCAGCTCCAGATTAGAAACTCTCTCTTATACAGAGAAGCAACCATAGTGCGAGATCTGCAGGTGGTGCTACTGAGAAAACCAGATTCAGTCCTCATTGAGCCACTGCAGTCTGCATTTAGAACGTATCATTCCACAGAGACGGCTCTCACTAAAGTGGTAAATGATCTTCTGCTTGCGATGGATTCAGACATCACTATGGTTCTGGTGCTGTTAGATCTTAGTGCTGTGTTTGATACAGTGGATCACCGTATTCTACTTTATAGGCTGGAGAATCATTTTGGGATTGCTGGGAATGTCCTTGCATGGTCGACATCATACCTAACCAGTCGCTCTCATTCAATTTATTCTCATTTATATAGCACCAAATTACAACAAAGTTGCCTCAAGGCGCTTCAAACAAGTAAGGTCTAACCTTACCAACCCCTAGAGCAAGCAAACAGGTGACAGTGGTAAGGAAAAACTCTCTCTGATGATTTGAGAAAGAAACCTCAAGCAGACCAGACTCAGAGGGGCTTGGGCCACGCTACCGACACAACTGACAATACGAATATACAGGAAATTTTGGGAGATACTGGGAGTCCATGCTGGTGCACAAGACAGGAGACCTGCAGAAGAAAACACCCACTCCCATGTCTGGATGGAGCTGCACCTCAAACAAAGAGAAAAAAACAGAATCAGGTGCCAGAAAGACAACAAATACAGTGTCATTTGTCAGCATTATGCAACAAGGAAAACAGAAGAAAAAATAAGGTGATCACCGGCCACTAGCCCTAAGCTTCACTAAAAGAAGTGTTATGTACAATAACACTACCTCTAAACCTTGTTGACATGAAATATGAGGTTCCACAGGGGTCTGTCTTAGGCCCCTGCTTTTCTCCCTTTATATAGCACCCCTTGGGCACATACTGCAGCGTTGTGGGATTACTCTTCATTGCTATACTGATGACACACAGTTGTCCATGCCGATAACTGCTGGTATTCTCATATACAAAGTCCTTAGAGCAGGGCTGGGCAACTTGTTTCAGAAAGGGCCAAGAGGGTGCAGGTTTTCTTTGCAGCCACTGACTCCACCAGGTGATTTCACAGTGGCTGCAAAGAAAACCTGCACCCTCTTGGCCCTTTCTGGAACAAGTTGCCCACCCCTGCCTTAGAGGATTGCCTTGCTCAGTGAAAAGTTGGATGTTAGCAATTTCTCACTTTAAAACTCGGACAAGACCAAAATGATGGTTCTTGGTCCTGTGAGACATTAGCATAAGTTTGATTAGCTAACGCTTAACCTAGGCTCGTATATCATACATCAATGACAAAGTGAGGAACCTTGGAGTGATTTTCGAACCCACGTTGTCCTTTGACCTACACATTAGGGATATTACGCATTAGAGGTCTCTAATTGGTTCAAAATGCTGCTGCCAGAATGTTGATAGGAAGCAGAAAGTTTGCCAACATTACACCCATTTTGGCATCTCTTCACTGGCCTCCTGTCTCTGTGAGGTCGGATTTTAAGGTTCTGTTACCAACCTACAAAATTATTCATGGACTAGCACCTCTCTACTTAACTGACCTAATGAAACCCTATGTACCGTCTCGGGCTCTGCGTTCTCAGGGCGCAGTACTACTTTGTGTCCTTAGGATGAATAAAAAGTCTGCCGGCCACGGAGCCTTCTCTTATTGTGCCCCTACTCTGTGGAGTGATCTCCCTACAGAGATAAAACAGTCAGATTCTGAGCCATTCAAGTCCAGACTTAAGACATCTATTTTCCCTCTTGTATGGTTAGCATACTGGTATAGCTTTGTTTCTGTGAAGGCTCTCAGTTGTCCAGGTGGTTTTCATAGTAGAGAAGCTTGAATCTCGCATCAAGCAACCCAGTCCAGTTGAAGATTCAAGCTTTTCTACTACTGGTATAGCATGGTACTATGCTTCTTACCCTTTTAATTCATATTATTAGCAATGGAACAGGTTTTGGCCTCACTTCATATAAATTCTGGGTCTGTTAGTGAAGCTAGGGCTAGTGGCTGGCGATCACCTTAGTATTTTCTCTGCTTTCCTGTCGATTTACTGCTGGTGAATTATACCTTAGGTGTAGTTTTCCAGCTGAGTGATTCTGCTCTTTTTTCCTCTGTCCGAGATATGGACATCATCATGCAAGACTGACAGCTGCACACCACAGAGCGCTAACTGACCACGAGATACCATGCCTGAAGCTGATATAGCACACTGCAGTCTGCATTTGGAATACACTTTGCCGCAGTGACAGGCCCAATGACTGTGTGACGGAGGAACACACGCCCTGTACCCCAGGGTGCTGGATGACCCCCTGCCTGTGGTGTAAATGGTTGCGTGGTCATCGCAACAATTGCACTATTGTTTTTGATGTTGCTTTGATTTTCTGTTTCTTCAGCTTCGTAAAACCATTACAACTGTTAGAATGGCCTAAGGAGTGGGTCACCCCTTTGAGTCTGCTCGACTTGAGGTTTCTTCCTCAGTATCAGAGCAAGTTTTTCCTTACCACTGTCGCCTGGGTGCTTGCTCTGGGGGTTGGTAAGGTTAGACCTTATTCGTGTGGAGCGGCTTAAAGCAGCTTTGTTATGTTTTGGCGCTACATAAAATTAAATAAATTGGAAACTGAAATTCAATGAGACGGAACCTCATAGCCAGAGTTGGCTCAACAGACAAGGACACACTAAGGAAGAAATATCCTGAACTCTGTGGTGGACTTGGGGTGGTGCAGAAGCTCAAGCCATTGCCACTGATGGGGAAAGTGAAGAAAGAGTTGGAAGGGTGAAAAATGTAGGGGTCATCAGTCAGGGTGAAAAACCAAACAGACTCATACTGTGGCATGCTCATAGCCTCCAAAAAGGGGCAACCAACAAGTCTGCATGTGTGGACATGACATCCCTAAATGAGTCAGCGTGCTGGGAAAAATTCATCCTCCCATCTGATCAAATTTTAGGCACACTCACAGGAGCACAGTATTTCATGAAAGTAGACGCAAACAAGGGGTTTTGACAAATTTCTTTGTCCAAAAAAAAAAAAAAAAAAATCATCTCTCTACACCACCTTCATCACACTGTTTGGACATTATCACTTCAACAGTCTGTGCTTTTTCTCCTCAGCCCTAGGCCTTGAGAGGGCTGTCAGCTGCATGTGTGATATGCTTATCTGGGGAACCATGAAGGAACAGCATGACGCCAGGGTACACACCGTCCTGGAGTGAGCACAGAAAGCAGGTGTCACACTAAACAAGTCAATACATTTCTCAGTGTGTATGATGGACTTCTTCTGCGAGTCACATTTGTTATTACCTATGAACATGAGAAGTGACGGCCTCCAGAAGATACAGGAGGGCCACCAGGGGGTGGTACAATGCAGAATAACATGCAGGGAATGTATTGAGGTCAGAGTAAATGTCAAAGAACCATTTCCAGATAGGCTGTGGCAAAAACTAGGTGCAGATTTATTCACTCTAAAAGACTGTACTCATCTGCTGGTGGTAGATTATTTCTCCAGATATGAATAAATAGCTCAAGTCATTCTAACAAGATTCACAGATGCGGTTAAACATTTAAATTCAATATTTGCACAACACGGTATCCCACAGACACCAGTGAATGACAACATCCCATTGTTCCCAGATGAGGAAATGACAGCCTTTGCAGTCGTTTATGGTGCGAACATGTAACTTGCAACATGAAGTAGAGTAACTGTGAGGCCAAGAGAGATGTTGAAATAGTTGAAACTGCTGAAAAAGGCCTAAGACCATTGTCTGCCTGCGCACGTATGACAGTCAGACTCTGTGGAGATTTTTAAATCTAAATTGAAGAAATCTTTTTTCCGTTTTATTGCTAGTATTTTATGTTATTGCGTGTATTCTTTTATTCTTTTTACTTATGTTTTTATTCTTTTACTGTGTTTTTTTAAATCTTTTAATTAATTTCTCCTCTGCACGTCTGTCTCAATGTGCCGAAAAAGTGCTGATGTCCACGTCTTTTCACAATTCCTGTGCTAGTCAGACGACATACTGGATCAAGACAGCGTCCAGTTTAGAAATGAACTGCACATTCCACTGTTACAGCAGTTTTTGTCATGGAAAGAGGAGCGGAATTCCGCGCGTGGCGGTGGAGCCGCATGGCGCGAAGCAACGCCGTGATGAAGCCTCACAGGACATGTTGGGGCATGTCCAGCTCATGCTCAATTTCTCGGATAATCACACGACTGAAAAGCAACCGACAGCTGTCTGAAATCCACCTGAAAGCCGTCCTGTGAGACCAACACAAAGGTGGTTTTGTGCCGCGTTATGAACGGCTCCGTGGCGCGTCCCTCTGCTTTTCTTTACATGAAAAAAAACTCCTGTAACAGTGGAATGTGCCGAAAAAAGTGCTGATGTCCATGCCTTCTGCCTTTTTGTGAAAGTCAGACGACGTCCCGGATCAACAAAGCCTTCACGTTGGAAATGATTTGGTTGTTTCAGCGGGGTTTGAGCCTGTCGATCGGCGCTCGGAGCGCGGCGCTCTCTCAGCAGTTGTGGGCGGTCTTTAAACTGTCTGGATCACTCCTTAATCTGTGTAATCCCCATAAAATCGTCCCTGAAAGCCATATTAATTTTCCGAACGCTGTCCACCTGGATATCTCTCACAGTTTCTGGAAAAAAATTGATGCAGCAAAGCTCCAAATCGTTCAGACATTTATTCGCAATAAAAAAACGACGAGAGGGGTGGACCAGTGCTCACACAAAGCCTGCTCACAGGCGAATGACGCAACCGATAGGCGTGAAAAAACTCACGCATGCGCACGAAGGTTCAAGCTTGCAATCACACGTGATTCAAATCCATATGGTTTTTGAAAAAAATAAAAAGGTCGGATACTTTTCTAACAGATATATATATATGTGTGTGTGTGTGTGTATGTTCATACGTTTACATACCCTGACAGAATTTTAGATATTTTTTTTGGCCATTTTTCAGAGAATATGAATGATAAAATGACAAAAACCTTTTTCACTCATGGTTAGTGGATGTGTGAAGCCATTTATTGTCAAACAACTATTAACTCTTTTTAAATCATAATGACAACATAAACTACTCAAATGACCCTGATCAAAAATTTACATATCATCAATGACAGCTTGGAGTCTTTTGTGGTAGTTGTGGATGAGGCTCTTTATTTCCTTATCACACTGAAAACTATACCACTATATGTCTGATCACAGAGATTCCAAAAAGATATAGTTTAGACTATCTGTGACTGAATGTTATCCTATATGTTTTTCTGTATTTTTTACCCCATAACTCCATAGAATTCAGTCATAGACAGTCCAAACTATACCTTTTTGAAATCTTTATGATCAGACAAATATGGAATACCTTCCAATATGATTGGAGCATCTTTTAATTTTGACCCCTGTGTAATTCTTCAATTGACCCCTAAAATTCAAGTGGACATTCTGCTTTTTTCAAAAGAGTAATGTCTAAGGAGTATTTGTAACAAATTTGGTGCTTGCCTTACCATTTGAAGGATTCCTCTGTAAATATTCTCTTATCTGGTGCACTAATAGGAGGACACAGCTATTTGGCATACTTGAAGTTGAAAATGAAGAAAATAGATGTCATTATGTTGATGCCCTCTGCTTTTCCTCAAGGCAGAGGTTTGAATCCATTGTCTCCTTGTGGCACAGAGTTTGCGCTGGTGTCTCGCATTTGGTCCTTTCACAGCTTCCACTGGATGAACAATAGAAACTGTGTCTTATTACACATCAGACTTGTTAGTGTGTGATGTCAATGTTTGGAAGGAGCACAATGACATCAATTGTGAATCTTAAATGTGTTTATAAATGCAGAATGTTGAAAATGTAACCATACACATTTTAACAATGTGATTTTAATTACATAATCAAAATAATAAATTATGAAAGTCATTCTGGAGCACAGTTATTGTGGATAAGTCAAGTTTTATAACAATAAGTCATTTTACTAATCTTAAAAGAATTTTAATGAATTTGTAAGCAGTTATTATAGAGTATCACAGACCCTGTAACAAGTATTTCTCTGCTTTGCATTTCCTGTTCATGAATGAAATGCAATTTAACATTAACTCAAAGAACAGAATTTAAAATAGGTTGAGAAACAAATTCAAATGAAAATTTTTTTATAGTCATAATATTTGAAGAAATGTGCAGTTATTTAAACAACACAAAATGTTTTATGTACTTCACAGTTAATGCACTATGAAGCTGTAGCTGGTGATGCAACAGACAACAGCTGCAACATGCCCAGTTTGCTCAATAACAGCCACAGAAGCCGCTAACTGCTTCAAAGTTATAGTTGTCTTGATGGCCTCCCTCACTAGTCTCGCTATCACAGTGTTTGCATTTCTTAGGGCCCCTTCACATATAGTGCGAAGTTTGGTCGAAGTGCGCACGAAGCAGGAATTGTATGCAAAATGTGTGGATTCGTACCTGCCTCTAAGGCAGACCTGGGCAAACTGCGGCCCGGGGGCCACATGCGGCCCTTTGCATGTCTCTGTTCGGCCCTCATGAGGTCTGTCATTATTATTACATATATTAAAAATGTCAAGCTTGTGTGTTGCAAATCATTAGAGAGGCTTATTTAGGTATACTTAAATATTTACATATTATTACAAGAATAAAAATTACCCATAAAAGCTATTAAATAGGTAATTATTTGTAAAATTTGTAATGGAGACAGCCAAGTTATCGATGGTGTGGCCCTCGGACATAATTCAGGTTCCCTATGTGGCCCCTTGTAAAAATTAATTGCCCACCCCTGCTCTAAGGCCTCGTACACCTGTTGCTACAACTATCTGCACACACCAGTGGCTGAAAGAGTGTGCGCTGTGCAAATCCATCGCACCCTCTCACGGCAGATTCTCTGAATCTTCTGATTATATTATGTAATGTAGATGATGGAGTCCCTAAATTCCTTGCAAGTGAACGTTGAGAAACATTGTTCGTAAACTGTTGGACTATTTTTTACGCATTTGTTCACAAAGTGGTGATCCTCGCCCCATCTTTGCTTGTGAATGGCTGAGCCTTTTGAGGATGTCCCTTTTATACCCAATCATGACACTAACCTGTTTCCAATTAACCTGTTCACCTGTGGAATGTTCCAAACAGGTGTTCTTTGAGCACTGTTGCCCCATCCCAGCTTTTTTGAAATGTGTTGCAGGCATCCATTTCAAAATGAGCAAATATTTGCACAAAAATAAAAAAGTTTATCAGTTTGAACATTAAATATCTTGTCTTTGCGACTGATATATTCAGTTGATTATAGGTTGAAGAGGATTTGCAAATCACTGTATTCTGTTTTTGTTTACATTTTACACAATGTCCCAACTTCATTGGAATTGGGGTTGTACCTCCAGGTTAGCCATCTTTTAACTTGTCCTAGGTCTATGTCTCAAGAATGCTTCCTGTGAATTTGAAGACTGTGGCAGTAATAGGACTGGACTTATGCTGAGTATGGACAAACGGACGGACGCAAAGCCTTTGCAATATCCGATGGTCATATGTGATGACCTTGAGTAAAAATGGATCAAAACGTATTAACATTCAGGTTGGTCAATTATTCCCGGTCAGTCGGGTTGCGCTTTAAACATAAACCAGTGCATTGCCTGGGGGGATCCACGGGCTCTAGATTGGGTAGTGTCAATAAAATAGATAGCCGAAACTTTTCAAGGGTGGTAAAAAAAAAAAAAAAAAAAAATCAAAGTTTGCATAATGATTTCAACTAAAAGTGCAGGAAATTAAAATGAGAAAGTTTTGTGACTAATTATATTTATTATTTGGCACATTTAGTTACCTCCGCCAAGGAGGTTATGGTTTCACCGGCATTTGTCTGTTAACAGGATAACTCAAATGGTTTTGAATGCATTTGAATCAAATTTGGTGGAATGATGGGAAATATGTCCAGGATCAATCGATTAAAATCTGGTGATGATCCGGATTAAACTCTGGAATATAGCATAATGTATTAGTTTGCCCTTTTGTGAATCCACATCCTTTGATATTGATATGTGGCGTGATGGCGGTATGCTCTCTACCAAGTGCCCTTCTACTTGATGTCATGTTTTACGACTAGCAAGGTTGAGATATTTCCTTTGATTCAGAATCCGGATCAACTCCAAACTTTTATGGGTTCTTCCACAGCCTAATATCTATCTGTGGTGAAAATCTCATCAAAATCTGTGTAGTAGTTTTGACGTAATCCTGCTAACAGACAGACAGACAAATAAACGCAGGTGATTTTATTATATTCTTGGTGGATGTAATAAATATTGGGAAGTGTTTTTACTGCTACCAGGCTGGTTAATTTTTTTTTCCCCCCCGTCTGCATATACGAGGTCTGTCAATAAAGTATAGGTCCTTTTTATTTTTTTCAAAAACTATATGGATTTCATTCATATGTTTTTACGTCAGACATACTTGAACCTTCGTGCGCATGCGTGAGTTTTTCCACGCCTGTCGGTGACGTCATTCGCCTGTGAGCACTCCTTGTGGGAGGAGTCGTCCAGCCCCTCGTCGGAATTCCTTTGTCTGAGAAGTTGCTGAGAGACTGGCGCTTTGTTTGATCAAAATTTTTTCTAAACCTGTGAGGCACATCGAAGTGGACACGGTTCGAAAAATTAAGATGGTTTTCGGTGAAAATTTTAATGGCTGATGAGAGATTTTGAGGTGATACTGTCACTTTAAGGACTTCCCACGGAGCGAGACGTCGCGCAGCGCTCCCAGGTGCCATTGTCAGCCTGTTTCAAGCTGAAAACCTCCACATTTCAGGCTCTATTGATCCAGGACGTCGTGAGAGAACAGAGAAGTTACAGAAGAAGTCGGTTTCAGCATTTTATCCGGATATTCCACTGTTAAAGGAGATTTTTTTAATGAAAGACGTGCGGACGGATTGCAGCGTTGGCTCACAGCCGCCGCGACGCTCCGCCACAGGAAAAACACCTCTGTTGGAAGCCTTAAGGACAAGTTGGAACATGCCCAACTGTTAAACAATTTCTCAGATACTCACTCCACTGAAAGCCATCAAAAGCCGCCTGGATTTTACAAATGGTTATCAACACAGAGGTGTTTTTCCTGTGCCGCTGCACCGCGCCGGCTGCGTCCCAACGCGCGCACCCGTCCGCACGTCTTTCATTAAAAAAAATCTCCTTTAACAGTGGAATATCCGGATAAAATGCTGAAACCGACTTCTTCCGACGAGGGGCTGGACGACTCCTCCCACAAGGCGTGCTCACAGGCAAATGATGTCACCGACAGGCGTGGAAAAACTCACATGCGCACGAGGGTTCAAGCATGTCTGACGTAAAAACATATGAATGAAATCCATATAGTTTTTGAAAAAAATAAAAAGGACCTATACTTTATTGACAGCCCTTGTATATTAATGGTAAATGCCACACTGGCAGAACCATTTATGAACATTAATACCCATATATGCAATTTTAGTGCATGAGTGAATGTGGTGTGTCTGTGACCCCCATCCGCCCTTCCCAATCAGCCTACAACATCCTACTCAAAGCCAACCGACAACTTCTATCAGGAAGGGCTGACCACCAAAACAACACAAAGACAGACAAGAACGAGAGATGAGTGGTGAAGACAATAACTGTGACGTGAGACACCGAGGAGACGGGGCCCCAACCATACAACATACCATGACAAACAACCACACATGAACAAACAGTGACAGCAACAGTCTGTTGTCTAATAGTGAGCATCCATACCCTAATCTAGGACACCAGAGTGATAATCCCCTTAAGAGCACCCAAAAACCGAATTGTGGTGACGGCCACAAACATGCAACCATCCACACACAGAGACCCAGATCACAGCTAAATATCCGATCACTACTGTGGCTGGTGTGTTGGGCCAAGACAAGAGTACAGAACCTTACCATATGACATGGACCACTCCGGCACGTCAGAAGCCATGTGCCCTGCAAGGACGCAGGGCCCCGGGGGAAACCAAGAGGAAAAAGAACAGCGGAAGGGCACAGGGGACAGGAAGGGCAGCCCCCAGAGCCACCGGGGCAGCACGGCAAACCAACAGGGGAGCGGCCCGACGGCGCTGGAACACACCCCGACACCATCCCTCCTCACGGAGGCACGGGAAGCAGCCCCATACCATGGGAAGCACACAGGGCGCCGGCATAGGCCCACCAATAGGGGAAGCCGCAAAACCACACGGCCCCTGAAGGCGGGAGCGAGCGGCGGCAAGGATGGGGGGCAAAGGAGCCACCGCAACCGAATCCAAATCACAAGGTAGGGACCACCGAGCCATACAAGGGCGGGGCCCGGCCCCCAGACAAGAGTCGAGGCCCATCCGCAGGGCCAGGATTTGTTTATTTTTTGTAAAATAAACAAACATACATACATTAAGTAGCAGCTTGGCTCAAGGCTATTTAAATGTCAGCCATATACAATGGATTGAGTTTAATGTGTTTGCAGTGTGCTCTGTGCAAGATCTCAGAAAATACAAGTATTGGATTGGGACTTGGTATTGGCAGATTACTCAGTATTTAATGACTGACCTGGATCAAATTTAATTAAAAAAAAGAAAAAAAAGGAAATATGATAAGGACATCCCCAGGAACACTACATGGGGACAATGACATGTAACAATTGTTTGTTTTTTTGCTTCTTTTTTTCAGGATTCAACAATTTCGTTTGGGATATTGTGAGAGATGGAAGGATACAAACTGCTCAGCATTTCTTCCTTTACCATTCAGGTAGGTTTGCCTCTGTTAATACTGGTGTTAAATTTATCATTCAGCACAGTGACACACAGCAAATCAACCCATGTTGATTTTTGCAGAACATTTGATTCAACTAACTGGGGTCCTCTCTGGGACATCCTTCAAGTACAAAGAATCCCCTACCAATTTATGAACTATACATTAGCTCATGAGCACACCTGAAGGAGAACAGGGAGAGATGAAAAATGTGCAGGTTAAGGGTCTCTGAGAACCAGGGGTGGAACCACTGACAAAAAGGACTCAAAAAAATGTTAATCAAGATGACGAATGCAGGTTTAGAGAACACACTGTACCCTGCAGATGTATTTTTTCAATAAAAAGTCAGCCTGCCTTTGAAGGACACAGCACAGAGGAAGGTAAGTTGGACCTTGTTGCAAAAAAAAAAAAAAAAAAACCTGCACCCTCTCTCTGGCCCTTCTGGAAGCAGCTTCAGACCACTGGTTTAAGACCAATACAAAAACACTGTGAAACAGCACGAAGCACCTGCATGATGAGGGTGAAGCAGGTTGATGAGAGCAGCGCCATCCTTCCTCCAGCTGGTTGGTGCCATCCCTGTGGGTGTATCGTGAGTCTCTGACATGGGATAATTCTTCTCAAACCACACCTGGTGCAGGAAGACGTACATGCTGCAGGCTCCTACAATGAAGCCCACAGCAAAGGTCCCCCTGGAGCCGCAGCCTTTCATGATGACACTGTGTTCAGCACCGTGAATTCCCAGTTATAGCATGTCTATGACAAGAAACAAGGCACAGGAAACATTTGATGGTCATATCTGAGAGAAATAAGATCATAAAGCTGTTTCAGTTAATGGTTGTCTTTATCCCTGTATTATTTGTATATGCTGCAAAAGCTAAATCTCATGCCAGGAATCAAGATGAGTTTTAAAGATTAATCTCATTAAGGCTGTTTGAATACAGTTTCCCACTTTCTCCAAAACGCTGCACAGAATGTGACGTGTGTAACATTTCTATTAAGGAATAAAAAGTTGGAAGGACTACAAGCTCTAAATTCCTTTGGATAGTTAAGCCACACTGGATACACAATGTGCTAGTGGACATACAGACCCTGTGTTGACTGGAGCCTTTAAATATGAAATTCATCATCTGATATAGATGTATATTAATAAACTGTCCAACAGGTGCCAGTGTTCACCAGGTGGTGGCACAACACCTGATGTCTTCCTTTTCAAAATCAAATCAATTTTATTTATATAGCGCCAAATCACAACAAACAGTTGCCCCAAGGCGCTTTATTGTAAGGCAAAAGCCATACAATAATTACAGAAAAACCCCAACGGTCAAAACGACCCCCTATGAGCAAGCACTTGGTGACAGTGGGAAGGAAAAACTCCCTTTTAACAGGAAGAAACCTCCAGCAGAACCAGGTTCAGGGAGGGGCAGTCTTCTGCTGGGACTGGTTGGGGCTGAGGGAGAGAACCAGGAAAAAGACATGCTGTGGAAGAGAGCAGAGATCAATCACTAATGATTAAATGCAGAGTGGTGCATACAGAGCAAAAAGAGAAAGAAACACTCAGTGCATCATGGGAACCCCCCAGCAGTCTAAGTCTATAGCAGCATAACTAAGGGATGGTTCAGGGTCACCTGATCCAACCCTAACTATAAGCTTTAGCAAAAAGGAAAGTTTTAAGCTTAATCTTAAAAGTAGAGAGGGTGTCTGTCTCCCTGATCCGAATTGGGAGCTGGTTCCACAGGAGAGGAGCCTGAAAGTTGAAGGCTCTGCCTCCCATTCTACTCTTACAAACCCTAGGAACTACAAGTAAGCCTGCAGTCTGAGAGCGAAGCGCTCTATTGGGGTGATATGGTACTATGAGGTCCCTAAGATAAGATGGGACCTGATTATTCAAAACCTTATAAGTAAGAAGAAGAATTTTAAATTCTATTCTGGAATTAACAGGGAGCCAATGAAGAGAAGCCAATATGGGTGAGATATGCTCTCTCCTTCTAGTCCCCGTCAGTACTCTAGCTGCAGCATTTTGAATTAACTGAAGGCTTTTCAGGGAACTTTTAGGACAACCTGATAATAATGAATTACAATAATCCAGCCTAGAAGAAATAAATGCATGAATTAGCTTTTCAGTATCACTCTGAGACAAGACCTTTCTAATTTTAGAGATACTGTGCAAATGCAAAAAAGCAGTCCTACATATTTGCTTAATATGCGCATTGAAGGACATATCCTGATCAAAAATGACTCCAAGATTTCTCACAGTATTACTGGAGGTCAGGGTAATGCCATCCAGAGTAAGGATCTGGTTAGACACCATGTTTCTAAGATTTGTGGGACCAAGTATAATAATTTCAGTTTTATCTGAATTTAAAAGCAGGAAATTAGAAGTCATCCATGTGTTTATGGCTGAAAGACATTGCTGCAGTTTAACTAATTGGTGTGTGTCCTCTGACTTCATGGATAGATAAAGCTGGGTATCAGCTGCGTAACAATGAAAATGTAAGCAATGCTTTCTAATAATACTGCCTAAGGAAAGCATGTATAAAGTGAATAAAATCAGTCCTAGCACAGAACCTCCATAATTAACCTTAGTCCATGAAGAAGACTCCCCATTTACATGAACAAATTGTAATCTATTAGATAAATATGATTCAAACCACTGCAGCGCAGTGCCTTTAATACCTATGGTATGCTCTAATCTCTGTAATAAAATTTTATGGTCAACAGTATCAAAAGCTGCACTGAGGTCTAACAGGATGAGCACAGAGATGAGTCCACTGTCTGAGGCCATAAGAAGATCATTTGTAACCTTCACTAATGCTGTTTCTGTACTATGATGAATTCTAAAACCTGACTGAAACTCTTCAAATAGACCATTCCTCTGCAGATGATCAGTTAGCTGTTTTACAACTACCCTTTCAAGAATTTTTGAGAGAAAAGAAAGGTTGGAGATTGGCCTATAATTAGCTAAGATAGCTGAGTCAAGTGATGGCTATTTAAGTAATGGTTTCATTACTGCCACCTTAAAAGCCTGTGGTACACAGCCAACTAATAAAGATGGATTGATCATATTTAAGATCGAAGCATTAATTAATGGTAGGGCTTCCTTGAGCAGCCTGGTAGGAATGGGGTCTAATAGACATGTTGATGGTTTGGAGGAAGTGACTAATGAAAGTAACTCAGACAGAACAATCGGAGAGAAAGAGTCTAACCAAATACCGGCATTACTGAAAGCAGCCGAACATAAAGATATGTCTTTGGGATGGTTATGAATAACTTTTTCTCTAATAGTTAAAATTTTATTTGCAAAGAAAGTCATGAAGTCATTACTAGTTAAAGTTAAAGGAATACTCGGCTCAATAGAGCTCTGACTCTTTGTCAGCTTGGCTACAGTGCTGAAAAGAAACCTGGGGTTGTTCTTATTTTTTTTCAATTAGTGATGAATAGTAAGATGTCCTAGCTTTACGGAGGGCTTTTTTATGGAGCAACAGACTCTTTTTCTAGGCTAAATGAAGATCTTCTAAATTAGTGAGACACCATTTCCTCTCCAGCTTATGGGTTATCTGCTTTAAGCTGCAAGTTTGTGGGTTATACCACGGAGTCAGGCACTTCTGATTTAAGACTCTCTTTTTCAGAGGAGCTACAGCATCCAAAGTTGTGCTCAATGAGGATGTAAAGCTACTCTGCCCTGTGTTGGTATATGGCATTGAAGAACATAACAAAGAAGGAATCATATCCTTAAACCTAGTTACAGTGCTTTCAGAAAGACTTCTACTGTAATGAAACTTATTCCCCACTGCTGGGTAGTCCATTAAAGTAAATGTAAATGTTATTAAGAAATTATCAGACAAAAACGGGTTTTCAGGGAATACTGTTAAGTCTTCAATTTCTATGCCATATGTCAGAACAAGATCTAAAGTGTGGTTAAAGTGGTGGGTGGGCTCATTTACATTTTGAGCGAAGCCAACTGAGTCTAATAATAGATTAAATGCAGTGTTGAGGCTGTCATTCTCAGCATCTATGTGGATGTTAAAATCACCCACTATAACTGTCTTATCTGAGCTAAGCACTAAGTCAGCCAAAAGGTCTGAAAAATCACAAAGAAACTCACAGTAACGACCAGGTGGACGATAGATAATAACAAATAAAACTGGTTTTTGAGACTTCCAATTTGGATGGACAAGACTAAGAGACACACTAGTGGGCATCATCCAACAGACTGAAATTTTGTCTGCCCTACAGCTAAAATTTTAAACAACAGAGCACCAACACACATGTGCAGGATTCTGCTATTCCAGGCATGCATGTACAGAGTGCACACTCCACCTGGCCACTGGAGCTCAGTACTACCCAGGGATTGAGGGGAGGTTCATTCAGTCATTGAGACTGCAAAACCTAAGGCATAATAAACAGAAAAATAAGTATTATAATAAGTTGCACTGCTGTGTCCAAAGTGTTTACAACAACAAGATGTTTGTGTGTAAAAGTGAGAGAGATTGAGCAAGCAATGACCTACCTCGGCGCACAAGATGGTCTTCTAGTTGCTACATTTAAAATCTGCAGATCTCACATCCAGTCACCAGGGAATCAAATATGGGTATGGAGATATTTAAAATTCCAAAATGTATATGCAGACGCTCACACCACAAACATGGGAGGTGAAAATGTCTTTGGTAGCTCACAAAATAAAAGAAACAGCAGACCACCTCACACATATCAACTGCTTCACCCATCTTCATTTTGGCCAAGTAATGCTCGTAGTTGAACTTCTCTTTGTACTTTAACTTGCTGTGGATTTCATCGCAGAATGGTGTTTTTATGCTTTTGTCCACACTCATTTTGTTTGGGGTTCGCCACAGCAGATACACCCAGATCTGCATAAGCAGTTGGTACAAGTTTTACACCGGATGTCCTTCCTGACACAACTCCAGTTTTATCTTGAGAAACGCACACTTCCTCTGGTGTTCTGAAGAAGTACTGATAAAGTCCCACACTGCTTAGTGTCTGATCTGATGAGATCAGGTTCACACAGAGCAGACTCGCTGCTGCAGAACATTGTGGCTTTTATTTATTTAATTTTGCGTTTAGTTTGTTCATTTGTCCTCATCACCGCCGCAGTGTGTCTTGATGAGAGTGATTGGGAAAATGGCACCAGCAATCCCAGAATGCAATGAATCGTGATTAGGGGTGGATATTGATAAGATTTTATTGATATTGAAGCCATTATTGATTCCGTTTAACAATCTGATTTCTTATCAATACCTCTTATGAATTTTCTGTGTACTAAAAGTAGGCTTTACAGGTTTTCTATGTCAAAAACATTTTATTGAGTCTTAAACGAAATAAATATGAAATTGGTCACTGGATCCTTGATCTCTGGACATAAATAAACAAAATCTGTAGTTTTTGTCAAAACATTTCCTTTCAGACATTAATGGCATAAATGTCACTCCATACATCTGAGCTGAGCTCAGCTGGCTACACTGCAAGTCAGCATCAATGTAATTCATAAAGAATGCAGGACGTCTCATTTTGGGAGGAAAAAAAATGCTGTGGTCGACTGGAGTTTATTGTTTGTATTACAACGTTTGGAAAGAGGTGTCATTTGATTTAAAACGGCAATTTGTTTTGAAGTTATTAATTCCGGCCGGACTCTAACTTGACTCGGCAGAGAGCGGCGCAGTGTTTGGAGCTGTGTAAACAGAACAGAGGACGATTCTCATTTCTTGCCTGCAAAAAGACAAGAGTCCCAGTTGACTGAAATCTTTAAATGGCTTTGAAAGGGGTTAAGAAACAGACTTGCCGCTTCTGAAAAGCAGCGAAGCAGAGAACCAACGAAGCAGCGGGTCAGAGCACTGCTTCATTGGTTCAAGCTTCAAGCAGAGCTGCTGCAGGGTCTGCAATCAACATAGAGAAATTATAATTTTCCCGACAAACACCCTCAAACACGAGGACTGCTTTGAAGGACCGATAAGGGAATCATTAAGCAAAAAGGCTATTGATGTCGCTGCATCGAATCATTTCTTAACAATTCTCGAAAAAAAGCGGTTCTCGATACCCAACCCTAGTCGTGACGTTGTTGCCCTTTCTCTATAGGAATGGGCACGAGGAAAATACAGCCAGGTATAAGATCTGCTTAAACTATTATAAACAGTTATGCTAGAAAATTAATCATTGTGAGCCATATATATGTATGGGCTGCCACAAACGACTATTTTGATAGTTAGGGCCCGAGTAGGACAACATCCTACGAGGACCCTATTGTAATTGCGCTGTTTATTATTATTATTATTATTCTCACTTTTAAAATCAACATTTCAGCCCTTTCCCATGCTCAAAAACTCACCAAACTTTCCAAAGTTGTCCGGCTGGATCCGAAATTCGATATTTTGGGGGTCGCGTACAAGGTCGCAGCAAAATCCCAAAATAGCGCCCCCTAGACATTTTCAAAAACCCTCCGCACAGGGTTTTTTTTCGTCGTAGCCTCACAAAATTCGGTACACATATTTACCATGCTGGGATGCACAAAAAAGTCTGTTACTGTCATGGTGAAATGTCGACAAAGTCAGACATTTTGATTTTAAGTTTCGATTTTGAGGTAATTTTTGCCATTTTTGGCCATTTCCACTACATTTGAACGAACTCGTCCTAGGGTTTTCATCCAATCCTCTTCAAATTTGGTCAACATCATCATGACCCAATAGCAATCAAAAGTTATCAAAAGAATGTAATTAGGTCAAAAGCCGTGGCTGCTAGGGTTTGTCAAACTTTGGCGAGCTTTTCGGAGCATGCCGTCTCACTTTAAACGGCTGTCATGCCCACATACTTCATCGTAGATCCTTCAAACTTGCTGGACATGATGAGGGCTCCTCCCTGAACATCTGCATATATTAACTTCCCACTTTTGCCATAGCGCCCCTGGTGGTAACAGGAAATGTCCTATTTTTACTTTGACAGGTCCTGATGTCACATAGTTAACCCAATCAACTTCATTCCACTTCTAAAACATGCAAAACAAGTTGGTGATGTAGGCGATGAACGCCGTGAAGTTATGAGTAACGGCGTCCATGTGGCGACCTGCCCAATATCGCCCCTTCGCCATGAAATCACGTTCTTCCTTTTGACGGCTTTAATTTTGTCATACCACCATGAAAATTGATACACAACGATGACCTCTTACAATTCATAGGGGTGTCGCCCATGGGTGGGGCAAAATGCCTCAATAGCGCCCCCTTGAAACGTTCAAAAAACCCTCCCCATAGGGGTTTTTTGGAGTAGGGAGATGAAAACTGGTACACGTGACTTGCATAGACGTACAAAAAAAAGTCTCTTGCACCATGGGTCTACTTCAAACAGGAACACGGCCATTTTGAATTTTCTTGTCATTTTGGCATGATTTCCACACGTTGTATTTGAACAAACTCCTCCTAGGGATTTTGTCCAATGCACTTCAAATTTCTTCCAGATCATCCAGAGACAATACTGATCAAAAGTATTGGCGGCGCTATGGGTTGTTCTTATTTTCTTCAATTAGTGATGAGTAGTAAGATGTCCTACCTTTACGGAGGGCTTTTTTATAGAGCAACAGACTCTTTTTCCAGGCTAAGTGAAGATCTTCTAAATTAGTGAGACGCCATTTCCTCTCCAACTTACGGGTTATCTGCTTTAAGCTGCGAGTTTGTGAGTTATACCACAGAGTCAGGCACTTCTGATTTAAGGCTCTCTTTTTCAGAGGAGCTACAGCATCCAAAGTTGTCCTCAATGAGGATATAAAACTATTGACGAGATAATCTATCTCACTCACAGAGTTTAGGTAGCTACTCTGCCCTGTGTTGGTATATGGCATTGGAGAACATAAAGAAGGAATCATATCCTTAAACCTAGTTACAGCGCTTTCTGAAAGACTTCTAGTGTAATGAAACTTATTCCCCACTGCTGGGTAGTCCATCAGAGTAAATGTAAATGTTATTAAGAAATGATCAGACAGAAGGGAGTTTTCAGGGAATACTGTTAAGTCTTCAATTTCCATACCATAAGTCAGAACAAGATCTAAGATATGATTAAAGTGGTGGGTGGACTCATTTACATTTTGAGCAAAGCCAATTGAGTCTAATAATAGATTAAATGCAGTGTTGAGGCTGTCATTCTCAGCATCTGTGTGGATGTTAAAATCGCCCACTATAATTATCTTATCTGAGCTAAGCACTAAGTCAGACAAAAGGTCTGAAAATTCACAGAGAAACTCACAGTAACGACCAGGTGGACGATAGATAATAACAAATAAAACTGTTTTTTGGGACTTCCAATTTGGATGGACAACACTAAGAGTCATGCTTTCAAATGAATTAAAGCTCTGTCTGGGTTTTTGATTAATTAATAAGCTGGAATGGAAGATTGCTGCTAATCCTCCATCTCGGCCCGTGCTACGAGCATTCTGGCAGTTAGTGTGACTCGGGGGTGCTGACTCATTTAAACTAACATATTCATCCTGCTGTAACCAGGTTTCTGTAAGGCAGAATAAATCAATATGTTGATCAATTATTATATCATTTACTAACAGGGACTTAGAAGAGAGAGACCTAATGTTTAATAGACCACATTTAACTGTTTTAGTCTGTGTTGCAGTTGAAGGTGCTATATTATTTTTTCTTTTTGAATTTTTATGCTTAAATAGATTTTTACTGGTTATTGGTGGTCTGGGAGCAGGCACCGTCTCTACGGGGATGGGGTAATGAGGGGATGGCAGGGGGAGAGAAGCTGCAGAGAGGTGTGTAAGACTACAACTCTGCTTCCTGGTCCCAACCCTGGATAGTCACGGTTTGGAGGATTTAAGAAAATTGGCCAGATTTCTAGAAATGAGAGCTGCTCCATCCAAAGTGGGATGGATGCCGTCTCTCCTAACAAGACCAGGTTTTCCCCAGAAGCTTTGCCAATTATCTATGAAGCCCACCTCATTTTTTGGACACCACTCAGACAGCCAGCAATTCAAGGAGAACATGCGGCTAAACATGTCACTCCCGGTCCGATTGGGGAGGGGCCCAGAGAAAACTACAGAGTCAACATTGTTTTTGCAAAGTTACACACCGATTCAATGTTAATTTTAGTGACCTCCGATTGGCGTAACCGGGTGTCATTACTGCCGACGTGAATTACAAACTTACCAAATTTATGCTTAGCCTTAGCCAGCAGTTTCAAATTTCCTTCAATGTCGCCTGCTCTGGCCCCCGGAAGACAATTGACTATGGTTGCTGGTGTCGCTAACTTCACATTTCTCAAAACAGAGTCGCCAATAACCGGAGTTTGATCCTCGGTGGGTGTGTCGCCGAGTGGGGAAAAACGGTTAGAAATGTGAACAGGTTGGCGGTGTACACGGGGCTTCTGTTTAGGGCTACGCTTCCTCCTCACAGTCACCCAGTTGGCCTGCTTTCCCGGCTGCTCGGGATCTGCTGGAAGGGAACTAATGGCGGCTAAGCTACCTTGGTCCGCACCGACTACAGGGGCCTGGCTAGCTGTAGAATTTTCCACGGTGCGGAGCCGAGTCTCCAATTCGCCCAGCCTGGCCTCCAAAGCTACGAATAAGCTACACTTATTACAAGTACCATTACTGCTAAAGGAGGCCAAGGAATAACTAAACATTTCACACCCAGAGCAGAAAAGTGCAGGAGAGACAGGAGAAGCCGCCATGCTAAACCAGCTAAGAGCTAGTAGCTGCGCTAAGCTAGCGGAGTCCTAAAAACACACAAAGTGAATAATGTGTAAATAATTTAGAGCTGATTCAGCAGAGGGAGTGCTTTAGTTAAGGCACGTGAAGATTACACTGTCAAACAATTCGTTATCTAGTTAACTAGATCAATCTAACTGCGCAGATTAAACAGCTAACAGATACAGCAAAACACCGCTGTGCTCCGGAACAGGAAGTGATACAATACCGCCTTTTGTATCTTAAATTCTGCAAACTGTTTCTCTCAGATATTCCCAGATAGATAGCAAACAAAAAGTACAAACAGGAGCCAGGTCAGCCTGTTTGCAGTTTTAGCAAGCTTCAGCAAAACCACTCACTCTGTACCTAAGATCGGAATGTTTCAGTTGATTGCATACGTAACTGCACGTGACTAATAGCACATGTTGGAACCACACGCCCTGTGGACTCATGTAGCCCCCACCCTTATCTTTGTTTTTTACACACAATAAAAGAGCCTCGCAGAGGATGTCACAGTTGGAGAACTGCACGTAGAAGCTGCCAGCTCTGCTGTGTCTCCCCTTTGCAAAGCTCAGAAAAGATATCTCAACTCTCTTTCTGAGTTCTTGTCTCAAGTGTCATTTCTTGTATGTCCAGGCAAGGTCAAACCCGACATATTTCCTGGTTTTTGGAATTGTAAGAGGTTGTCAAGCATGACAACCTTTTACAATTCATAGGGGCGTTGCCCAGGGTGGGGCAAAATGCCTCAATAGCGCCCCCTTGAAACTTTCAAAAAACCCTCCCCATAGGGTTTTTTTTTTTTTGGAGTAGGGAAATGAAAATTGGTACACGTGTAACTTGCATAGACATACAAAAAAGTCTCTTGCACATGTGTCTACTCCAAACAGGAAGTCAGCCATTTTGAATTTTCTTCTCATTTTGGCGTGATTTCCACACGTTGTATTTGAACGAACTCCTCCTAGGGATTTTGTCCAATGCACTTCAAATTTCTCTCA
Organism: Thalassophryne amazonica; assembly: GCF_902500255.1. Taxonomy (NCBI): domain Eukaryota; kingdom Metazoa; phylum Chordata; class Actinopteri; order Batrachoidiformes; family Batrachoididae; genus Thalassophryne; species Thalassophryne amazonica. Next base: position 67,990,322 of record NC_047108.1, read on the forward strand.
CAGTGTCCAGAGATGATACTGATCAAAAGTTACTGAAAGCTTTTCTCTATGTTGAAAGGTGTGGCCGTTATGGCGCCACCATTTTAGCCCTTCGCCATGGAACATCAATTCATGATAACTCCTTCATGCTTTGCCTGACTGACTTGAAACTTCACATGTGTGATGACGGTTGGCCCCTGAACACACCTGACCCCTCTATTTGTACACTGAGTGCCTCCTAGTGGATGAACCATCAACATGTCATAACTCCTTCATGCATTGTGTGATTTGCTTGAAATTTTAACTGTGTGATGAGTGGTTGCCCCTGTAGACACATGCCCACATCTGGTCACAAGGGGACGCACTGCCCTGGGTAGGCGGTCGCGCGGAACGAGGGCCCGTATATGACTGCTTGCAGTCCTAGTTAACAATTATTTTTGCAATTAGTCGACTAGTCGGATCATACGTAATTTCCTAAATTTAAGGCCTGCAGCATTTTCAGAGAAACATCAGGGGATGAAAATATGAACATTTCCAAATCAGTGACTATTTCTTAGACTTCATTTATATCAATCATTCAGAAATAAACATTGTGGTACTTTATAGTAAATCTGTGTCAGGTAGGCAGTTCTCAAAAACTAAATGCCCATGCTGGAAGGAGACAAGTGAGGGAAGCCACCAAGGCAACTCTGGAAGAACTTTTGGCTTCTGTGAATGGAGAAACTGGGAATAGTGCAACAATTTTATTTTCATCTTCATTTTATATATAATCTCAACTTTTTCGGATTTGTGGCTGTTTCTGTTGCATTTCTGAAATTACAGAACTGCTATAAAGAAAAGTGTGAACATTTTATTGTGTTTTAAAACTTTGTGGAGCAAATGCAAACACCAAACTCTTACAAAGAAGGAAAAAATACACGGACATGTGCATGAAAACTTTGATATAAACTGAACAGAACAATATCACACTGATTTGACTCCCCATATTTTTTGTATAAATAAATCAGAATAAAATAAGAGGCAACTCACTTTGAAATAAATAAAACATATAGCTGCAGCTTAATAACTTTGAAAAATAACAAAAATCAGCAGCTTGTATTTATATTCTGACTCCAGTTCATTTTAGTGTGATGAAGTCATCCTTTTTTCTCATCAGCTTAAACACTACATTAAGCTCAAGACTGAACAAATAAATACCTTTGGAAAATAACAGCTGTTAAAGTTCAGAGTTCTCACTTGCTTTTGTGATCTGTGCCTCTGAACATCACTGCACAGCTTCTCCACATCAGGGTTTTTTAACCCGTGTATGCATAATTTTTGCTCAGTTCATTTATACGAGGTCTGTTAGAAAAGTATCAGACCTTTTTTATTTTTTTCAAAAACCATATGGATTTGAATCACGTGTGATTACATCAGCCAAGCTTGATCCTTCGTGCGCATGCGTGAGTTTTTTCACGCCTGTCGGTTGCGTCATTCGCCTGTGAGCAGGCTTTGAGTGAGCACTGGTCCACCCCTCTCGTCGTTAAGGAGCATGAGCTGGACATGCCCCAACATGTCGTGTGAGGCTCCGCCGCGACGCGCGGGATTCCTCCGCACATCTGTCTCAATGTGCCGAAAAAGTGCTGATGTCCACGTCTTCCGCAATTCCTGTGCTAGTCAGACGACATACCGGATCAAGACAGCGTCCAGTTTAGAAATGAATGGCACATTCCACTGTTACAGGAGTTTTTGTCATGGAAAGAGGAGCAGAGGAATCCTGCGCGTCGCGGCGGAGCCGCATGGCGCAAAGCAACACCGTGATGAAGCCTCACAGGACATGGTGGGGCATGTCCAGCTCATGCTCAATTTCTCGGATATTCACACGACTGAAAAGCAACCGGAAGCCGTCTGAAACCCACCTGAAAGCTGTCTTGAGAGACCAACACGGAGGTGGTTTTGTCCCGCGCCATGAGCGGCACGGTGGCGCATTCATCCGCTTCTTTTTCCATGAAAAAAACTCCTGTAACAGTGGAATGTGCCGAAAAAGTGCTGATGTCCACGCCTTCTGCCTTTTTGTGAAAGTCAGACGACGTCCCGGATCAACAAAGCCTTCACGTTGGAAATGATCTGGTTGTTTCAGCGGGGTGTCAACCTGTCAATCGGCGCTCGGAGCGCACCGTGCTCTCAGACGCTGTGGGCGGTCTTTAAACCGGCTGGAGCACTCCTTAATCTGTGTAATCCCCATAAAATCGCCCCTGAAAGCCATATTAATTTTCCGAATGCTGTCCACCTGGAGGTCTCTCACAGTTTCAGGAAAAAATTGATGAGCAAAGCTCCAAATCATTCCGCCATTTCCTTAACGACGAGCGGACTGGACCAGTGCTCACTCAAAGCCTGCTCACAGGCGAATGACGCAACCGACAGGCGTGAAAAAACTCACGCATGCGCACAAAGGTTCAAGCTTGACCGATGCAATCACACATGATTCAATTCCATATGGTTTTTGAAAAAATTAAGAGGTCCGATACTTTTCTAACAGACCTCGTATATTGTAATTTTTTAAAAGATTTTTAAAGGATATTTGACCGTTTTTCATCTCATGATCTCATAAATTCAGTGTATGACGCGCACATGGTGTGAACAGGATGGTGCCGTCGGATCCGCACCAGTAGAGAAAGTGCAGAGAGAAGGAAAGGCAGCGCCACGGTTTGGTTTTTTAAAACATGTTCACTCGGGCTTGGGTTAAAATCCTCTCTCTCTGCTCCGTGCTGGCTGTCTCACGTGCACTGATGGTTTTCAGCAGGATGTAACGTCTCAACGTCTCGTGCCTCCGGAATCTCCGTGCCCCACCCGCTCCCTCCCTCTCTCACAGTCTGCAGCCAGTTGACTCCACACACACACACACACACACACACACACACACACACACACACACACACACACACACACACACACACACACACACACACACACACCTCCTGCTTATTTTAGAAAGGCTCTGAACAAGATGGCCACTGTTTTAATTGGTCGTCTTTATCAAAATTTGAACGTTCAAATGACGGCAGGACGGTTCGCTGCCTAAAACTATGAATTGAGAGAAAAACAAAGACTTAAATAAAATAAACGACTACATTGACAACTAATTTAGTAGTCGACGGTTTTAATAGTCAACGTAGTTGTGACTAGTCGTGGGAGCCCTAATATATATATGTGTGTGTGTGTGTGTGTGCGCGCGCGCGCGTGTGTGCATACATACATATATATATATACACACATACGTATATATAAAATCAGCCAATCACAATACGGACTTATGACATACGTCACAAATGTCTGAAACGATCTGTTTCATACCTAATTTTTTTTCAAGGAGATTTTTTTTCTGCTTGTGCTGTTACAGAGTTGTAAGAGTTGGGGATGTTTAACATAAGGCCAAACATATTTAATTACAAAAGGTACATTAAAAAGCTATGTGCATATGACCCCTTTAAAAGACATCCTAAACTCAGGGTTGGATACAGATCCAGCCAGTCATGAGTCACCATGTGCATAATTTGCAATCAAAGTAAGTAATTATGACTAATTAATATGCTTTTGTACATAGCATGAGAAATCAGACAGTTAGCCATGGACTTGTGCGAATACTGACCTAAAATGTGAATGTGGCTTTGTGTTTCTTGTCTCATGACACAGGTTAAACACCCCGAATATGTCTGATGTTAATTGTTAACACGACCAGATTCAAAAGTCCACTGTTTATAGCTCTGCTTATCTTCACTAGCCTAACATCAAGTCACGATAATGACCTAATGTCAGAAAGATATTATAATCAAAATCATGTTCGTGTGTCACAGCATCAAAAATTGCAATGAAAGCCTTTAAATCTGCTATTAAAATGGGGTAAAAGCATAATAATGCGTGTTTTGTTTAGTTTTTTTTACCTTCGCTGGGACTCTGTCATGAGCACGACGTGCTGCAGCAAAAAATGTCCAGTTTGAAAGACATGACCGTTAAGCTGTCACATCGTTACAAACTAGTAATCTTTAATCGGTAAAGCGCTGAAATCGAAACAATCTTGTGCAGAGAAAACATGAGTAAGAAGAAAGCAGCTGCATTCTTCAGCACCATGGGCTAGAGCTCTGAAAAGGCATCCTCTGATTGGCTACATGCAGATGACGTAGCAGGAAGCGGTCTTCATGTCGAGGACCATAAAAAAGAAATTATTGAACTGGACATTTTTAAAAGGAAAATACCAATCCTTTCTCTAAAATCCTCTGCTGTCCACAGAGAGTGTTATATCCACACTTTGAAGTTTAAATCTGGTCTCTGGCTGTTTCTGACAACCTATACGTCAAATGATCACAGTAGCTGTCAAAAAAAAAAGTCACTGGGCACAGATGATTCACAGGATTTATGATGGAGAAAAATGATGAATTGAATTGAATTTATTTGAATTGAAATTATTTATTTATCCGGCACACAGCTGAGCAACAACAAAGGCAATAACAAAACATAAAAGAAACAACGTACGAAAACCCGTGTGGCGGAAAGGGTGAAGGCGCAAAGCTTATAAGTACCCTCCCCTTGTACCATTAAAAATAAAGAATGTATATATATATATATATATATATATATATATATATATATATATATATATATATATATATATACATATATATATATATATATATATATATATATATATATATATATATATATATATATATATATATATATATATACATACACTCAACAAAAATATAAACGCAACACTTTTGGTTTTGCTCCCATTTTGTATGAGATGAACTCAAAGATCTAAAACTTTTTCCACATACACAATATCACCATTTCCCTCAAATATTGTTCACAAACCAGTCTAAATCTGTGATAGTGAGCACTTCTCCTTTGCTGAGATAATCCATCCCACCTCACAGGTGTGCCATATCAAGATGCTGATTAGACACCATGATTAGTGCACAGGTGTGCCTTAGACTGTCCTACAATAAAAGGCCACTCTGAAAGGTGCAGTTTTGTTTTATTGGGGGGGGATACCAGTCAGTATCTGGTGTGACCACCATTTGCCTCATGCAGTGCAACACATCTCCTTCGCATAGAGTTGATCAGGTTGTCAATTGTGGCCTGTGGAATGTTGGTCCACTCCTCTTCAATGGCTGTGCGAAGTTGCTGGATATTGGCAGGAACTGGTACACGCTGTCGTATACGCCGGTCCAGAGCATCCCAAACATGCTCAATGGGTGACATGTCCGGTGAGTATGCCGGCCATGCAAGAACTGGGACATTTTCAGCTTCCAAGAATTGTGTATAGATCCTTCCAACATGGGGCCGTGCATTATCCTGCTGCAACATGAGGTGATGTTCTTGGATGTATGGCACAACAATGGGCCTCAGGATCTCGTCACGGTATCTCTGTGCATTCAAAATGCCATCAATAAAATGCACCTGTGTTCTTCATCCATAACAGACGCCTGCCCATACCATAACCCCACCGCCACCATGGGCCACTCGATCCACAACATTGACATCAGAAATCCGCTCATCCACACGACGCCACACACGCTGTCTGCCATCTGCCCTGGACAGTGTGAACCGGGATTCATCCGTGAAGAGAACATCTCTCCAACGTGCCAAATGCCAGTGAATGTGAGCATTTGCCCACTCAATTCGGTTACGACGACGACCTGGAGTCAGGTTGAGACCCCAATGAGGACGACGAGCATGCAGATGAGCTTCCCTGAGACGGTTTCTGACAGTTTGTGCAGAAATTCTTTGGTTATGCAAACCGATTGTTTCAGCAGCTGTCCGAGTGGCTGGTCTCAGACGATCTTGGAGGTGAACATGCTGGATGTGGAGGTCCTGGGCTGTTGTGGTTACACGTGATCTGCGGTTGTGAGGCTGGTTGGATGTACTGCCAAATTCTCTGAAACGCCTTTGGAGACGGCTTATGGTAGAGAAATGAGCATTCAATACACGAGCAACAGCTCTGGTTGACATTCCTGCTGTCAGCATGCCGACTGTACGCTCCCTCAAATCTTGCGACATCTGTGGCATTGTGCTGTGTGATAAAACTGCACCTTTCAGAGTGGCCTTTTATTGTGGACAGTCTAAGGCACACCTGTGCACTAATCATGGTGTCTAATCAGTATCCTGATATGGCACACCTGTGAGGTGGGATGGATTATCTCAGCAAAGGAGAAGTGCTCACTATCACAGATTTAGAATGGTTTGTGAACAATATTTGAGGGAAATGGTGATATTGTATATGTGGAAAAAGTTTTAGATCTTTGAGTTCATCTCATACAAAATGGGAGCAAAACCAAAAGTGTTGCGTTTATATTTTTGTTGAGTGTATATACATATGGTCATAATAGCTGTACAAGAAAAGAGAGAACAGAAAAGGAAAAAAGTACATAAACAATTTAACTTAATCACAAAATTTCAATGCACAACCAAACAAGTAAGAGTGAACAGTGACAAAATGTAAACCTAATCCTTCAACCTATAACGGGTAAATATATTCTTTTTGTAAAGCCTTTTAAAACCAACCAATGTACCAAGTATTTTAATATTATCAGGAAAATTATTCCAAATATTAACACCCCTGACGGAAACACAATGACTTTTAACAGTAGTACGGATCTTCATTTTCTCAAATAATAATGTTCCTCTCAAACTGTAGCTGGAGTCTCTCATTTTAAACAGATTCTGGACATATAGAGGCAAAAGCTTATTTTTAACTTTATACATAATCTATATTGTAATATAATCAACCAAGTCCCAGAATTTAAAAATTTGCAGACAAGCAAATAACGAATTTGTTGGCTCTCGATATGGTTTATTACTGATAATTGTTATAGCTTTCTTTTGCAACAGAAAAACTGGTTTAGTATTAGTTCTGTATGTATTTCCCCAAACCTCGACACAATATGTGAAATATGGAACAAGTAATGCATGATATAAAGTGGTCAATGCATGTTGGGAGAGGAAGTCCTGGGTTTTGTGCAGAATTGCAATGGCTTTTGACATTTTAGTTTTAACATAGTTAATGTGTTTTCCAGCTTAATCTATCATCAATATGAACACCAAGAAATTTTGTATCTGTTACAATTTCAATATCATGTAGTAATATTTTTTTGCTTAAATTCCTGGACTGATTCCCAAATATCATACACTTAGTTTTACCAAAATGGAGCGATAATTTATTTAAATCAAACCATTTTTTAAATTTATGTAATTCGTTCTCCATCTTGTCCAGGAGCTGTCCCAAATGATCCCCACTACAAAACACAGTCGTATCGTCCGCAAATAAAATACAACTTACATACTTAGAAACCAAACATATATCATTAATATATAAAAGGAACAACAGTGGCCCAAGGACTGAACCCTGGGGCACCCCACAAGTAATCTTCAAAAACTCAGAATTTGTCCCACCAAAGTGGACACACTGATACCTACTGTCTAAGTAGCTCGCTGTACAGTCATGTGCCAATCCCCTGATACCATACTTCTGTAATTTGTCCAATAGCAAGGTATGATCTATAGTATCAAATGCTTTCTGTAAATAAAAAAAAAAACCCCTACAGTATATTGCTTATTTTCAATCGCGTTGGTAATTTGTTCAACGAAATCCAATCACAGCCAGCGAAGTAGTGCGATTCATTCTAAAACCGTATTGCTGCTCGCTAAGGATATGATGTTTAGTTAAAAAATCGTTTAACCTAATTTCAAATACCTTTTCCAGAATTTTGGAAAATTGTGGTAAGAGGGAGATTGGCCTATAATTGCAAAAGACATGCTTGTCACCAGATTTGAACAATGGGATCACTTTAGCTATTTTCATTTTGAAAGGAAATTTCCCAGTCATTAATGACAAATTACAGATATATGTTAAAGGCTTAACAATGCAATCAATAATATTTTTAACCAAAAACATATCAAAACGGTCACTATCAGTTGATTTTTCCCTTTAAGTTTGTGAACTATATCAATAATTTCTTTTTCATCCGTTCCTCTAATAAACATTGAATCACGAACTGTTTCTATTGTTTTGCTGTAATTCAAGGAGCACGTTTTGGAAGGAACAATTGAATTTGCTAAGTTTTTACCCACATTAACAAAATAACCAGTAAAATGATCTGCAATAGCTTTGTTTTCTTTAACAATTGTGTCAGTATTTGCATAAAAATAGGCAGGATATTCTTTTACATCTTTTTTCTTATTTATGATTTCATTTAACAACCTCCAAGTATCCTTTATATTCATTTTATTTTTTTCCAATAAATCACTATAATACTGCTTTTTACATGATCGCATAATGTATGTTAGTTTGTTTTTATATGACTTATATCTTATCTCAGCTTCAATTGTTTTAGATTTTAAAAACTGCTTATACAAAAAAATTTTCTTTTTACATGCATTCTGAAGTCCCTTAGTGATCCAAGGTTTATCTTTGCTTAGCTTTTTTCCATTTTTTAACACACAAGAGCAATGTCTGTTATATAAATTGGAAATAATAGAAATGAATAATTCGTAAGATTGATCAACATCCTTAATGTAAATGTCACTTCAATTTTGCTGTCTTAAATCCGCTCTAAGCTTTTCCATTGTTTCCTTTGTTATTTTCCTTGTGAATTTTGTAATATTAATATGGTCAGTTTTATCAACTAATGAATTGAAAAGAACAAAAACAGGCAGACAAATGACAATCACATTAAACTCATGAAACGAAGAAGCAGGACACAGGAAATAACAAGGTGACAAAATAAAACATCATGTATATATATATATATATATATATATATATATATATATATATATATATATATATATATATATATATATACGAGGTCTGTTAGAAAAGTATCCGACCTTTTTATTTTTTGCAAAAACCTGATGGATTTGAATCACGTGTGTTTGCATGAGCCAACCTTGAACCTTCGTGCACATGCGTGAATTTTTTCATGCCTGTCGATTGCGTCATTTGCTGGTAAGCAGCCTTTGTATGAGGATGGGTGGAGTCTCTCGTCGGATTTTCTTTGCAAGGAAATGGTGGAACGACTGGAGCAGCGCGACTACATCAAATTTTGCCAGAAACTGAGCGACAGCCAGGTGGAAACCATTCGGATTATTCAGACGGCTTTCGGTAACGATCCTCTGGGCATCACACAGATTAAGGAGCGGTACAACCGGTTTAAAGATGTCCGCACAACGGTGGAGAGTGAGCCATGTTCCGGTCAGCCATCAACATGCTGAAATGACCAGATCATTTCCAAAGTGAACGCTGTGGTGATGCAGGACCGTCGTGTGACTATCTGAGAAATTGCGGAAGAGATGGACATCAGCACTTTTTTGGCACATTCCACTGTGACAGAAGATTTGGCCATGACGTCAGCAGCACGAAGCTGCTGACGGAGCAAAAGCACCTCCGTGTTGAAGTCTCACAGGACATGCTGGACTCTGAAAAATGATGCCCACCTCTTCCACCATTCGGAAGATCCAGACGGCTTTCGGTGGCTTTTCAGTCGTGTGACTATCCGAGAAATTGTGAAAGAGGTGGGCATGTCACAGCATGTCTTGTGAGACGTCAACATGAAGGCGCTTTTGCTCCGTCAGCAGCTTCATGCCAAAGCCATCGGCATGAATTTCGCTGCAACTCTTTTTATTCCGCCATTTCCTTGCAAAGAAAAAACGACGAGAGACTCTACCCATCCTCACACAAAGGCTGCTTACAAGCAAATGACGCAATCGACAGGCGTGAAAAAATTCACGCATGCGCACGAAGGTTCAAGGTTGGCTCATGCAAGCACACGTGATTCAAATCCATCAGGTTTTTGCAAAAAATAAAAAGGTCAGATACTTTTCTAACAGACCTTGTATATATATATATATACATATATATACAATGTTGGGTAGGATTACTTTGAAAGAATACATGTGGATTACATGTATGTATGTACATACATTTGGATTACTTGTAATCTGATTACTTTTGTATTAAATTTCAAAGTAATCCTACCCACCCCTGTATATTTATACACACACACACACACACACACACACACACACACACACACACACACACACACACACACACACACACACACACACACACACACACACACACACACACACAGTGAGGCAAAAAGAAGTATTTGATCCACAGTCGATTTTGCAAGTTTGAGAGGTCTGTAATTTTTATCCTAGGTACACTTCAACTGTGAGAGACCAAATCTAAAAAAAAATCAGAAAATCACATTGTATGATTTTTTTAATAATTAATTTGCATTTTATTGTAAGAAATAAGTATTTGATCACCTACCAACCAGCAAGAATTCTAGCGCTCACAGGCCTGTTAGTTTTTCTTTAAGAAGCCATCCTATTCTGCACTCTTTACCTGTATTAATTGCACCTGTTTGAACTTGTTACCTGTATAAAAGACACCTGTCCACACACTCAGTCAATCACACTCCAACCTGTCCACCATGGCCAAGACCAAAGAGTTGTCTAAGGACACCAGAGACAAAACTGTAGACCTGCACAAGGCTGGGATGGACTACAGGACAATAAGCAAGCAGCTTGGTAAGAAGACAACAACTGGTGGTGTAATTATTAGAAAATGGAAGACACACAAGATGACTGTCAGTCTTCCTCGGTCTGGGGCTCCATGCAAGATCTCGCATCGGGGTAAGGCTGATTCTAAGAAAGCCCAGATCGACACAGGAGGACCTGGTCAATGACCTGAAGAGAGCTGGGACCACAGTCACAAAGATTACATTAGTAACACATTACGCCATTTAAAATCCCTCTGCTCAAGTCAGCATGTGTCCAGGCCTGTTTGAAGTTCATCACTGATTATCTGGATGATCCAGGGGAGGCATGAGAGAAGGTCATGTGGTCAGATGAGACCAAAATTGAGCTTTTTGGTATCAACTCCACTTGCCGTGCTTGGAGGATGAGAACAACCCCAAGAACACCATTCCAACCGTGAAGCATGGGGGTGGAAACATCATTTTTTGGGGGGTGCTTTTCTGCAAAGGGGATAGGATGACTGCACCGTATTGAAGGGACAATAGATGGGGTCATGTATCACAAGATTTTGGCAAACATGCAAAATCGACAGAAGATAAAATACATAATTGATATATATATATATATATATATATATATATATATATATATATATATATATATATATATGTATGTATACAGTTGTGCTCAAAGGTTTACATACCCTGGCAGAGTTTTTAGTTTTTGGGCCATTGTAAAGAGAATATGAATGACAACGCAAAAACTTTTTTTCACTCATGGTTAGTGGTTGGGTGAAGCCATTTATTGTCAAACAACTGTTTCCTCTTTTTAAATCAAAATGACAAGAGAACTAACCAAAATAACCTGATAAAAAGTTTACATACCCCTGTTCTTAATACTGTGTATTGCCCCCTTTAATATCAACAACAGCTTGGAGTCTTTTGTGGTAGTTGTGGATGAGGCTCTCTGATGGTAAAGCTGCCACTGAATGTGTTTCGGACTTTATTTACATCAATTACAAAGAAATACAAACAATATGGCACTCTATGGTAAATCTGCATGGAGTAGGCAGTTCTCAAAAACTGAGTGACAGTGCAAGAAGTAGAAGAGTGAGGAAAGCCACCAAGACACCCAGACAACCCAGAAGATGTTACAGGCTTACGTGGCTGTGATTGGAGATGGATTGGAAATGGCTTCACCAAACCACTAACCATGAGTGTGAAAAAAAAAGTTTTTGTGTTGTCATATACATATATATATATATATATATATATATATATGGGTGATTCTTTAACTACGGGCACTATTGGCCTTGTAAATGTAATTTCCACCACACCATTGCCTTACAATATAAAGCGCCTTGGGGCAACTGTTTGTTGTGATTTGGCGCTATATACATGTGCTCTGATGTCACTGTTTATCTCCATAGAAACTACCCAAACAATCTTTCAAACAAACTGTTTAAAGGGACATTACAGTGTTGTGATGGAAATTAGGGCAATAGTGTGGGACAACTACATTTTGTTTAAAAAAAATCACAACAGTTGTATGACATTGAATACCCCAATTATGTTTTGATTATTTTACTGATATTTTATTTAGAGATATTTTAAAACATTAGAAAAAAACGTTTCTTTACCATTCATTTTTATCATTGAAGATCAAAAGTCTGGGTGTGGGACAAGCACAACACGGCAATATTTGCATATAATGATGCTGAAAAAAGGTGGAAAAAGTCATCATAGACTACTAGAACAAATTTCTTAACACACTTTCATTCTAAAGATAACTATAAAAGTGTGAAATTTCCTCTTTTTTCTGTTTTTCATACAATATGATATATATATATGTTCTGCATATGACCCTAGCTGATGTATCATGCTATGGTCTAGGGGCAGTGATGCTACAGAGAAACGAAGAGATGTGATCACCAGTTGCTTACGCTTCCAGGTTGCTGACAGCCACAGAGCAACGCTACACACAGCTGGAAAAAGAGGCAGTCGCACCTGGGCTGCGAGAGATTTAGCAACTTCATTTTTGGTCTACAGTTTGAGTTGGAGACAGTTCAAAAGCCATTCATTAATCTGTTAGGAGGACAGGCTCTGGATGCCCTGCCATCTATGATCCAGAGATTCAAGATGTACTTAATGAGATACTCTTACACAATCACAAACATGCCAGAGAAAAACCTCACAACAGCTGCCACACTTTCTTGCTCCCCACTCAAAAATAGTGTCACACAAGTCGATAAAGACCTGATGGAGGATTTTCACTTATTAGTAAATGCATTACCACTCCAGGGATGCAGCATAAATCATGTCTTAAGGTTGTGTGTAAATATAATTTTTGCCATGCACCAATGGAAGCCTCTCCGGGAACCATCACCTTATGGTGGAGAGGTTTGAGTGCCGCTATGAACCCGAGAGCTGTGATGTCTGGAGCCTTTGGGCTCCTGGTAGCGTCTCCCATGGCAAATTGGTCAAAGACGAGAGGCCAGACTAAGAATGGTTCACAAGACACCATGATAGAATGAGGTAGTGGAAATGTGACCCGGCCTGGAGGAAGCTCAAGGCCCTCATTGGGAGCCAGGCCTGGATGTAGGACCCGTCAGTGAGCACCTGGTGGCTGGGCTTGCCATGGAGCCCAGTCGGGCACAGCCCGAAAAGGCAGCGTGGACCTTCCATCGCCACCCTGTGGGTTCACCAGCTGCAGGTGCCGACAGGCCCAAAAGGCAGCAGCCTCTGTTGTGGGGGAGACAAAGCAGCAGGTGAGTGAGGGAGTTGGGAGCAACCATGGAGAAGGACTTTCAGTCGGCACCAAGGTGCATCTGGCAGACTGTGTGGCACCTCAGGTGGGGAAAACAGGGAACCATCCAAGCTGTCTACAGTAAGGATGGGACTCTGTTGACCTCAACTGAGGATGTAATCCAGCGCTGGAAGGAACACTTTGAGGAATTCAACACCCTCTATAGTAGGGTCAGAGCTAGAAGCTGATGGAGGATTTTCATCAATTTCCCTGGTGGAAGTCACTGAGGTAGTCAAACAACTCCACAGTGGCAAGTCTCCAGGGGTTGAAGAGATCCCTCCAGAAATGCTGAAGGCTCTGGGTGTGGAGGGATTGTCTTGGATAAGACATCTCTTCAACATTGCGCTGGGGTCTGGGAAAGTGCAGAAGGAGTGGCAAACTGGGGTGGTGGTCCCCATATTTTAAAAGGGGGACCAGAGAGTGTGTGCCAACTACAGGAGCATCACACTACTCAGCCTCCCTGGTAAAGTCTACTCCAGGGTGCTGGAAAGGAGGGTTCGGCCGACAGTCGAACTTGTGATTGAAGAGAAACAATACGGGTTCCGTGCTGGTCGTGGAACAACTGACCAGCTCTTCACTCTAACAAGGATCCTGGAGGGTGCCTGGTAGTATGCCCATTCAGTCTACATGTGTTTTGTGGACTTGAAGGAGACGTATGATCGGGTACCCCGGGAGATACTGTGGGAGGTGCTGCGGGAGTATGGAACGAGGGAGTCCCTTCTCAGGGCCATCCATTCTCTGTACTCACAAAGCGAAAGCTGTGTTCGGGTGCTCGGCAGTAAGTTGAACTCGTTTCCGGTGGGGATTGGCCTCTTGTCAGGATATCGAGGTGTAGTTGGGGGGAGGAGGGTTTCCGGTTTGGCGGGCTCAGGGTCACTGCTTTTTGCAGATGATGTGGCTCTGTTGGCTTCATTGGCCGCTGACCTCCAACACTCACTGGATCGGTTCACAGCCGAGTGTGAAGCAGCTGGGATGAGGATCAGCACCTCTAAATCTGAGGCCAAGGTTCTCAGCAGGAAACCGATGGATTGCCTACTACAGGTAGGGAATACGGTCTTGCCCCAAGTGAAGGAATTCAACTACCTCGGGTTCTTGTTCACAAGTGAGGGGACAAGGGGGCGTGAGATTAGCTAGAGGATCAGCGCAGCAGGGGCGGTCTTGCATTCACTCTACCATATTGTTGTGATAAATAGGAGCTGAGCCAAAAGGCAAAGCTCTCAATCTACTGGTCAATCTTCATTCCCACTCTCACCTATGGTCATGAGGGTTGGGTCATGACCGAAAGAACAAGTTTGCGGGTACAAGTGGCTGAAATGGGCTTCCTTAGAGATAGGGTGAGAAGTTCGGTCATCCGTGGGGAGTTTGGAGTAGAACTGCTGCTCCTTCACATTGAAAGGAGCCAGCTGTGATTTGGGCATCTGGTAAGGATATCTCCTGGGCGCCTTCCTAGGGAGGTGTTCCAGGCAGGAGACCCCGGGGAAGACCCAGGACTAGATGGAGAGAGATTATATCTCCACACTGGCTTGGGAATGCCTCGGGATCACCCAGTCAGAGGTGGTCAATGTGGCATGGGAAAGGGAAGTCTGGGGTCCACTGCTAGAGCTGTTGCCCCCGCAACGTGATCCCAGATAAGCAGCTGAAGATGAGATGGAGACCAATGGAATGTATTTTTGCAGCTCTTGGGCAAGGCTACTTTTGTTAACAAGTGATTTTGTATGAGGAAACTTAGGAAAGTTAGGGGATAGGGAACTTGTGCACATTTCACCAACACAGTTTTTAACTTATCAGAAATTTTCCTGTGTGTGTATGGGGTTGCTTCCTGTGCCTCCGTTGGGGAGGGCAATGTCGGGGTACGTTCCGGCGCCATCGGGCCACTCCCTTGTTGGTCCGTCGTGCTGCCCCGGTGGCTCTGGTGGCTGCCCTTCCTGGCCCCTGTGCCCTTCCGCTTCCCTTTTTCTCCTGGTTCCTCCTGGGTCCTGGACCCATTTCCTTTGTCGCTTGCGGTTGGCCGTATGGCTTCTGATGTGCCGGAGTGGTCCATGTCTTATGGTAGGATTCTGTACTTTTATCTTGGCCCAACACACCAGCCACAGTAGTGATCGCATATATACCTGTGATCTGGGTCCTGCAAGAATAAATTGCATATATGTGTATTAATGTCCATAAATGGTTCTGCCAGTGTTGCATTTACCATTACTATATATGTAGACGGGGGGTAAATAAATAGCAATCCAATCCAAAATTGTTCTCAGTCAACTTGCAAAAACAGATAACAATCCAATTCAAAATTGTTTGTTTGTCGAGCTCATTATCCAACAACGCTTCTACAACCCCAATTCCAGTGAAGTTGGGACATCGTGTAAAATGTAAATAAAAACAGAATACAATGATTTGCAAATCCTCTTCAACCTATATTCAACTGAATACACCACAAAGACAAGATATTTAATGTTCAAACTGATAAACTTTATTGTTTCTGTGCAAATATTTGCTCATTTTGAAATTGATGCCTGCAACACGTTTCAAAAAAGCTGGGACAGTGGTATGTTTACCACTGTGTTACATCACCTTTCCTTCTAACAACATTGTACATCAGCTAGAGACATTCCAGCGAATACTGCAAGTGACTCCAGACGGCTTACGGCGTACTGTATTTGTTTGGGGTTTTTTTGTTTTGTTTTTTAGAAGAATAAGCACTGTCAGTAAGCTTGTTCAAATTGTTGTCTATCACCAAAACAAACCCCACCCTATTTGTTTTTAAACTAAGGTTTCGTCGCCGTGTCAAAGGTTGCGAACGCAATAAGTCATGTTTTTGGGTTAAGGTGGTGCCGGCGCTCAATGGTGCAAAATGTATGGAACCAAAATTGCACCGTAAATGGAGCAAAATTACAAATGGGAGAAATGATCAGTATCATGTAACATATAACTCACAAATCAAATGACAAGGATCTATTTAGGTGTTTTATATATATTTACTAGAATGTTGCCCGTGGGGATCCACAGACTCTAGATTGGGTAGTATTTATAAAATAGGTAGCTGACATTTTATCAAGGGTAGTAATAAATTAAGCAAAACTTGTATAATGAGTTGGAATGGTGTGTGAGTCCAGAATGTTTGTAGAACCTAAGACCTCAACAGTTTTTAGAAGAGGAACTTGACCCTTTTATTTCCTGTTAATTATGTAATTTTTTATGTTAATTTACTGTTTTGATGTATTTCTAAATTGTTTAGGTTCTTGTTATTATAAACACACTGTTATTTTTGTTCTTCTTCTTCTTATTATTATTACTATTTTATTTTTACTTCTATTTTGTTATTTGATTTTTAAATGGGCCACAATGGAAATAAGTGTTTTCACTTTCTTGTGTTATCCATGCATTTTTCATGTATTTACATTTATATATGTACTTACATTGAACTTACTAAGTAAAATCCCTCACCGCACTCATGCTTTTAATATGACTTACCGCCCCCCTACTGGAATGGCGTCCATAATGTAGTCCATAATGTAGTTGGCAACGCCCATTGTTCAGTGTTGTTAGCTAAAATCCATAGCTTCTCCAAAAATATTTGTCCTATCAACATTCCATTTTGGCAGTGTTCATCCTTGACTGAAAATACATAAGCATACCAAATGGCAAATGTCAGCTCTCCACAGTTTCTCTGTGATCGAAGTTGCTTGCATGCACGCACAGCTGCTGAAGACATTAAAACCACTACAATTTTCACTCATGCTACCAACACAAGACTTAAGTAATGGTAAGAGCAACATAACACTTAACTAAACTGACTAAACCAATTGAACGACAAAAACACAATAAATCAATAACACTGTTAAACTATCATGAACCACAATAATATTATTTAAAACCTCAAAACCCTGACCTCCCGTGGTACATTGGAGTATAATGTCGTTTACTAGTTAGATAAAATTCCCAATTTCTCCAAAAACATTTGTCCTATCAACTTTCTCTTTTCACAGCTTTCATCCTTGACCCAAAATACATAACCATACCAAATGGCAAATGTCAGCTCTCCCTGATTTTTGTCTGATTGAAGCCCTACCCACGCATGCACATAGAGGCCATTTGGCTAGAGTCCCCAAATTTGGGGACTTGCCCTGTTTTGGAACATTTGAATACTCATAACTAACCAATGCTGACACCAACATACACTTATTATACATCATAATGTCAAGCGAAGTCTCCTCTACAAAAGTATCCACTTCAATCACATATCAGCTAACCACAGCTGAAAGCAAATAAAGACATAAATCGGAATTCATTTTTTAGGAAAAAAACCTAATTTACTCCTACCAAGTATTATTTACTTTCAATTTTTTTGCATCTACAACGTCCCCTAGGACCCGTCTTTTAGCTGATCCAAACTTTTGCATTTTTGACCTTGTACAAGCTGAGAAATAAATCATAATGTATGGGTATATGATTTTGGTGAAATAGGCTCTAGGGCTTAAGGGGTTAAAGAAAACTGGCTGTAAAAGTGATGATGTACTGTAGCTTCATCAAAAGGTGTGAAGAAGGGTGCTAAGAACTGTGTCCAGCATACATTTTATGTTAAACCCATTTCACACTATGCTTGCCTAGAGTTGTGTATCTAGTATGCAGGAAAGACTGTGTAAGTTGCGTGCAGGGAAAAAAGAAAAACCTTGCTGGCAGGGTGGGAGAAGCTTGGTTCCATGACACTGTTTTTACAGACTCCCTGGACACACAGATGGATTTGATATATTGGAAAAAGTCAGAATACATTATTTCCAGACGTTAATGGACTTTACTTAATGTGCCACCAGAGAACTTGAGGAGATGATCGCACACACGATCTGTCCATGAGGAGTGGACAGTGGACATGTCCTCTCACTGGCGATCCACCCGTGAGCAGGAGTTAATGGACTTTATTTAACGTGCCACAATCGTAATAGAACTTGAAGAGCGATTGTGCGGGCATTCTGTCCATGGGGTGTGGATGGTGGACATGTCCTCTCACTGGCAATCTGTCCATGAGGAATGGACATGGACATGTCCTCTTGCTGGTGATCTGTCCATGAGGAGTTAGTGAATGTGGAAGCTTGGCTGGCCCACCTCTTCTTCTTCCATGGTTTTGAAGCTTCACTGCCAGCAAAGTCCAGCAGGATGAATGAAATCTATCAATGCAGATATATGTACTGATTAAAAAACCTAAAAAAATTGAAAATTGTTGAAAATTTTTGGGTCCATTTCGAAAACTCCTTTGTGTCCCTCAGCATATTGCCCCCGTAGGGCTGCATAAACTCTGTGTAGCTTGGCGTAGGTACGCTGCATTACGCAACTCTGCGTTGGTCCGGTGTGAAAGGAGTTTTAGTATTTTTTTGTTTGTTTGTTTCACTTCATGAAAATATTTTGTTTTGTTCTTGTTGCCAAATAACGTTGGATATTTAAAAAAATTCATTAAACAAAATTGCTTTGTTTATTATTTCCAAACATATATTAAAATGTGTACCTAAAATATAGGGGTGCCAACAATTTTGTCCACGTGTGTAAATGATCTGTTCATTACATTTTAATTTGTTGTTTTTGAGCTATTGTGTTAATAACTGGAGTGGATGGGCTCATCTATCTATTTGTCTGTCTGTCATAGGATTAACTGAAAAATAGTACATTTTGTGAAGTTTAAATATTGAATGTGTTCTCATCGCCCACTGTACACCCAAATATTTATATTTAATTATTAAGACGAGCTCACTGTATGTTGAATATTTCGGGGGGTGTTTAAGCCCCCAAACCCACTGCCGTAGCTACGCCTATGGCATGAACCACAAGGTGACGTTGGACCTGAAATATTTTCCGACTTTTTTTTTTTTTCTTTATATAACCGTTTCATGTTCCTCTGGAGCTGCGGTGGCCCTTTAGGATTGCGCAACAAAAAAAAAGAAAAGAAAAAGAAAGAAGGAATAATTCCGCAGTTTCAACTTTTTCGGCAGAGTAGTTTATGAATATTCTGTCAGTGCAGACGTGTTTAGATGATCTTAAAAATCGGTTTGACTTCTGTGTTCTGCGCCGACCTGAGGAGGCGTCGATGAGGAGGTGTGGCTCCAGACAGCTCGCGACAAATTCGACTCTGTCAAAACTCGGCTGTGCGGCGTCTCAGTATATATTTTACCGTTACAGTATATGTGTCTGTATTTATTTATTTTCTTGCTTGAAACGAAGCTGACCAGAAGGAGCAGACTGTGTTCGTCTCACATACTCTACAACAGTAAGAAATGCGATTTGTGTGTCTGTGCGCTTGTGAGATTGAAGCGGTTACGTCGAATCAAACGCATAAAAAAAAAAAAAATAGAAGCCTAAACTAAAGCCGCTTTGATTTAAACCATCTTAAAGTGGTGATGTTTTGGGGTTGCAGTGTTTGGTTTAAATGGGTTATGGTTAAATAAGTTCACTTCTCTGTCCGCGTTACTGTTTGTTATCTGTTGTTTGTTCAGTTGTCAGTCTGTGCCGAGTCACAACGACTGTCATTTTTTTTTTTTTTTAGACTTCATGCTTCTTTACCTTACCACAAATAACTTGAAATTAGAAACACACATTTTCAAATTTCTTTGTGGAAACATGACTGTCAGATCCTGTTTACGGGCTTTTTTCAGCAGTGTTTATACTGTATTTATGTTTTAAATAATCCACACATTGGCTCCTAAATCTGCCAGATACCAAACTGTTGTGTAGTCCTAAGCAGTGAGTAAGTAGCTGTCAATAGTACAGTATTTGTGATTGAGTTTTATAATCTCTGGATACATCGGGAGGGTGAATGTTCTTCTTGTCTTGTGTTGTATGGATTGTCTGCTTTTATTGCTCTTGGTTCCACATAGAGCTTTTGTAGTTCAGCACTATCTGGTTATGACACACTTTTGTGAGTTGGAAGTATGTTGCTTTTGTTGTGGACAATGCACACAGAGAACAGTTAGGCCTGTGCATTTGTTCCTTGTGAAATAAATGTATGAACTATCATACCACTCAGTAGGACTGCAACAAAGGATTATTTGGGTAATCGATTAATCTGATGGGGTTTCGACACGATTAATGGGATTAGCAGGGAATTTTTTTAAAAATGTGCCAGGGAAACAATTTTTCTCTCCTTCCATCACTTTATTTAACAACAGAACATTATTTGAAAACTTAAAATACTTGAAAATCAACAAATTGTCAAATGTCCCTTGGCTGTTGAAATATAAAATAATAAAGAAACAGTTTATAATAAAGAACAAAAATAATTATTTCAAATGGCATTGCTTTATCAAAGTGCTGAGTTGCCATAAAACAACATTGAAACATATAAATGTTATAAAATATATGGTGAAAAAAAAGGTATTTTTATTGCTGCAAATGAGCAATTAGCATAACCAGTTAACCATAAAACCTAAATCAAAAACTGTAGCCTGACTCATTATATGTGCAACATTCTCTGTATAACTTGTAAACTAGGTGGTCATTTCACAAGGACACACGTGACTCATCCCACATCTCTGTCTGTCTGTCTGTGTGTGAGGGAACGAGAGACTCCACTCTCATACCGTATTTTAGCAAACTTTGGAAACATGAAGGCTTTCAACAGTAAAATAAAGCCTATAAATTAATTTCTGGAGCTATACAAGCAGAAGCAGCTCGTTTTATGTAAAGACTTTTGACAGTTTTTTTCTGCTGCAGCGCTGCTCGGCTCTGTGTCTGCGGGGGAGGGGGAGCGGCCAGTTCTGCACAGCCTGGCTGGATTTTAGAAAAACTACCTGATAGCACTACCAAACTACCTGTGACGGTGCTGTCAGAACACTGTGGCGCAGCGTCGTTGTTCCATTGTCTGGGGAGAACCCTGTGATATCATGTTTTCCAATTGTCCGCTGCGTGGAGAGTGGCAGGAAAAACCGAAGACGCTTTCTCGCGAGGTGTGAGAAGAAGTTGAACGTTTTAAACCAAAAATAAATAAATAAAAATTGCCACTTGTCTGGTCGGACAACGATTTAGAGCTATTACTTGTCCGATCACATTTTACACTTGTCCCGGACAATCGGACAAGCGTTAATGTCGATGGTAGGACTTTGAGTTGGCAGCCGTTCTGCTCTGTGTCAGCCTGATCCCATCAAGTCTCAGAAGCTAAGTAGTGGGGGACCTGGTTAGTACTTGGATGGGAGACCTCTTTGGGACACCGGTGGCTGTGTTTCTCCAGGTTGCACTGAAGTTGCGTCAGCAAGGGCATCTGGCGTAAAACGTCTGCCAAATACCAATGCGGATCTGTCTGTATCCGCTGCGGTGACCCCAAACAAAAAAATGGGAACAGTCGGATGCTATTATTATTATTATGATTATTATTATTATTATTATTGCATTTTTCATGATAAATTAGGGGCAGCACGGTGGCTTAGCAGTTAGCACTGTTGACTCACAGCAAGAAGGTCAGGGTTTCGTTTCCCACCTGTGACCTTTCTCTGTGGAGTTTGTGTGGGTTCTCTCCAGGTGCTCCGGCTTCCTCCCACATCCAAAAACATGCAGATTAGGTGGATTGGAAACTTTAAAATTGTCCGAAGATAAGCATAATTACCTTTATCAGGTTTTTGTTCCTGTACTGCAGCATTCTTGAACTTGGACAGTGATCATGTGACCTGCATAACAGTCATATTTGACTAGCTGAAAGGGTGAAATAAAGTACTATTGATGTAAATGTATAATATACTTACGTGGAGACTTGATGAGGTAATTGTAAACATCTGGGTATTACTGTAGACTGTGTATGTATGTCTGTCCTGTCTGTCTGTCTGTGTGTATGTATGTCTGTCCTGTCTGTCCTGTCTGTGTGTATGTATGTCTGTCCTGTCTGTCCTGTCTGTGTGTATGTCTGTCTGTCTATCTATCTAAATGTTTATGAGTTCAATGATACAAATATTTCATGAGATGAAAGTTGGCTCGATGTTTTCATGGTTCACTCATACGAGCTGTTTTGCCACGATTCCCTCTGATTTGTACTTATTTGTACTGTGTGTGAAGGAGCCCCTTAAATAAGATAAAGCTCAACACTCTCAAACCAGGTGAACATGACATGGCATGCTCTTGGCTTTTTCAAGTTACTGCAGCTCTCAACACAGACACAGGCGTAATGGAGCATGCCCAGAGAATTTCGCCACATGGCCAAAATGTTGTCACTGACGTACCCTCATGATGCAAATAATATTCTGAATCTGAGTCCCCCTAAGTAACTGTTTGTTTGATAGAAAGTTATTCCAGCTATTTATATATAAAATAATTTCCCAAGGATTCTTCAAGGAGACCTTGTACTAAAGGCTTGCAGCCTTCACTTTAGGTCACTAGTTTGTGTCCAAGTCTTGTAACCATACAGCAAGACAGAAAGCACCAGGATTTTGAAGACTTGTACCTGACCTATCTCGGTCAAAGGACTTCATGAGTCTGTAAGCTCTTTCCAAGTATTTTTGGAGCTTAAAGACTGAGGACCCATAAATTTGAATGTCACTGGCCAGACAGGTTTGACATTTTAGCCACTCTTACACAAACTGTGCTTGTGGCATTTTGAGGTGTGTGTAACACACCCCACCTGATTGGTCAGTATTCGCCACAAACACACCACTTCTCACCATAAACATGTCACACAATGCCACACAGTTGCCAACACTTACCAGGGTGTGATGAGTGTTTTGGTCATATTCACTCATCATGAAGTCATCCCTTAAGACACCACCAACTGGCTGGATATGCACCTGGAATGTACATGCCATAAATGTGAGAGGCAGGAAAGCACCAGGTTGTTCAGAAACTCCAAATCTGTGTTAAAATGGGGGGCGGGGACAAGGTTGATAAGACACTGCCCATGAAGCAACAGGCAATGCACAGGCTTTACATGTTGCATTACACACCTCTGAACTGTGGGCACAGGCAGCGATCACGTGCCGGCAGTTGGTGGTACTGGTGGTGAATACCAGTGGGTGTAGCACGCCAGTGGATGCCATTAACAGGCCATGCATCTGCCTTCTGTGTGAGTGAGGCTTTTCACCTTGCACATGTATGTTTAGTCAGGGCTCTCTCCAGAAATTTAGAGCATGATGACGCTAGAGGTCAGGCGCCAGGGGTGGTCTGTAGGGAGTAGCCCCCCCCCCCCCATTGTCAGGAACATAATCTAGCATTTTGCCGTTTTAATACCAGTGGACACCATTTCCTGCAACTTCAGCTTTACATCTTACCTAAAATGATAAAGTAAGGACCTGTCTGCACGGAAACGGATACCAAATTTATTGTTTTCTAAAAATGTTCCATAAAAATGGCACTGTTTAAAGAATTATCTGCATCACTAAAAATGGTGTAGTATATATGCCAGGCCTGTATGTGGCGCTGCAACACTTTCACAAAAAATTAAGAAAAAATGTGAAGCATATGCATTACCGGTGTAAGGAACTCATCAATGTAGCAGCAGAAGTGAGAACTTTACAAAGCAGTACAATGATTAAATATAAAGTCTTTTAATCTGACCTGTTCTGTCCTTTCAGTCAGATTCATCATCACAGCCTGCTGAAAACGTATCCACATAAGACACCCTTGTTGTAGAAGACGATGTGTGGAAATGCTTTAATTACTTATTGTGGAAATTGCTTGTGAATAAGCACAGAGTGGAGGTGTTTTGAAAGAAGTACCTCAGTGTTTGTCTGCTCCAGGTGTATTTCTCAGCATGAGCCAGAAATATCAGCTGCTTGTCCGTCTACCAACAAGAAGAAAAAAAAATGTAAAAGCTGAAAGTCATTTCTGCAATTATTTTATTAATGTCACAACAGTCCATTTATTCACACCAGCATTTACCACAGCCATTCTTGGTCTATTCTACTTTTTATCCGTTATGAGTGGGAGCCGTCAGTATGCTCGGTTAGAAAATTCATTCCAAAAAAAAAGAAGATATTGTTTCCTTTTTACGTGATGTCTTAATCGTTAGGTGCATTTTTAATGTGTTTTAACTTGTTTGTTCATGAGGGTTTTTCATGCATAGGGAAATGTGGGGTGCCATCCTGTATTAACATTTTGTGCTGCAACAGGCTCAGGCTGGCTTCGACAGTGGGCTTTGCCCGAAGTAAAGGTTCAGGCAAATATTGCTGACGTTTTCCACATCGGGTACAAATAATTTAGTCTTCCTTATTGTTCAATGGCATTTTTGTTGTTTCGTGGCTTTGACATTGTTGCACACACACACGCATTTATTTGATCAGCATACATATCTGCAGAATTTCTCTATGAGATTCTGCTGCCAGCTGATGCAGGTAGCTGAATTTATTAGTGCAGCACAAAACGTCAAAACATGGGGAGCAAAATATAAATTTGTCAGTTCAAACAGTAAGTTTTTTTTCTGGTTCAAATAGTACATGTTCTTGTACATCTGGCAGAGCGTCACACGGTTCATGGATTTTACATACCCATAGCATCCTAGGATGCATCAACTCTCCAGACATTTGTGTAGGCAAAGTTGATGCACATCTCCTGAAACAAATTCCGACTTACCTTCTTCAAACAGTGTTTAAGACATGCACCCCAACTGTGTCATGAAGCAATGTTTCATGAAGTAGCGGTTCGTATGACCTTGCTAGTGCAAATTACGACTTACCTTCATCAAACAGTGTTTAAGACATGCACCCCAACTGTGTCATGAAGCAGTGTTTCATGAAGTAGCGTTTCGTATGACCTTGCTAGTACACATAGTGCAGTCAAAGGGATGGGTAACCATGATGTTGTGTTTTCATCTGTAATATAATTTTTTTTTTAAATATAACACAATGCTAAAATACCCTCGGCCATATAAGCATTGTGTTCTTTATAATTTGCAGTTGTTTAGTTAATTATTAAGATCCTATGGTCTTACGTACAATTTGTACATGTTCAGTAAAGCCCCTCTATCTATCAATCAATCAATCAAAAACAATATTTATGTTTTAATAGCATCTGCCAGGAGGCTTTGCGTGTGTGCATATATGAGTCTTTGAGAAGAAATGGAAATTGTGCAACTCAAGGAATATTTGTAGATCACCCTCTATGCATTTACGGTTTTTCCGTAATTATTGTATGGCTTTGCCTTACAATATAAAGTGCCTTGGGGCAACTGTTTGTTGTGATTTGGCGCTATATAAATAAAATTGAGTTGATTTGATTTACAGGTATAGGAGACCGCTGTCTCGTTTGAACCCTCTGTGATATCGTGGAATTTGACCACTTACGGAGACCTCCATTTAATATCTAGCTTTGAATAGGATGTTGTAGGCTGATCGGGAAGGGCGGATGGGGGTCACACACACACCGCATTCACTCACGCACTACATACCTTCTGTCCTGCAAAAATAAATTGCATATATGTATATTAATGTTCATAAATGGTTCTGCCAGTGTTGTATTTACCATTACTATATATGCAGACGGGGGGTAAATAAATAGCAATCCAATCCAAAATTGTTCTCAGTCAACTTGCAAAAACAGATAACAATCCAATTCAAAATTGTTTGTTTGTCGAGCTCATCATCCAACAACGCTTCTACAACCCCAATTCCAGTGAAGTTGGGACATCTTGTAAAATGTAAATAAAAACAGAATACAATGATTTGCAAATCCTCTTCAACCTATATTCAATTGAATACACCACAAAGACAAGATATTTAATGTTCAAACTGATAAACTTTATTGTTTCTGTGCAAATATTTGCTCATTTTGAAATTGA
Source organism: Thalassophryne amazonica (assembly GCF_902500255.1). Taxonomy (NCBI): domain Eukaryota; kingdom Metazoa; phylum Chordata; class Actinopteri; order Batrachoidiformes; family Batrachoididae; genus Thalassophryne; species Thalassophryne amazonica. Next base: position 68,016,363 of record NC_047108.1, read on the forward strand.
TGCCTGCAACACGTTTCAAAAAAGCTGGGACAGTGGTATGTTTACCACTGTGTTACATCACCTTTCCTTCTAACAACATTGTACTTCAGCTAGAGACATTCCAGCGAATACTGCAAGTGACTCCAGACGGCTTACGGCGTACTGGATTTGTTTTGGGGTTTTTTGTTTGCTTTTTTAGAAGAATAAGCACTGTCAGTAAGCTTGTTCAAATTGTTGTCTGTCACCAAAACAAACCCCACCCTATTTGTTTTTAAACTAAGGTTTCGTCACCCTGTCAAAGGTTGCGAACGCAATAAGTCATGTTTTTGGGTTAAGGTGGTGCCGGCGCTCAATGGTGCAAAATGTATGGAACCAAAATTGCACCGTAAATGGAGCAAAATTACAAATGGGAGAAATGATCAGTATCATGTAACATATAACTCACAAATCAAATGACAAGGATCTATTTAGGTGTTTTATATATATTTACTAGAATGTTGCCCGTGGGGATCCACAGACTCTAGATTGGGTAGTATTTATAAAATAGGTAGCTGACATTTTATCAAGGGTAGTAATAAATTAAGCAAAACTTGTATAATGAGTTGGAATGGTGTGTGAGTCCAGAATGTTTGTAGAACCTAAGACCTCAACAGTTTTTAGAAGAGGAACTTGACCCTTTTATTTCCTGTTAATTATGTAATTCTTTATGTTAATTTACTGTTTTGATGTATTTCTAAATTGTTTAGGTTCTTGTTATTATAAACACACTGTTATTTTTGTTCTTCTTCTTCTTATTATTATTACTATTTTATTTTTACTTCTATTTTGTTATTTGATTTTTAAATGGGCCACAATGGAAATAAGTGTTTTCACTTTCTTGTGTTATCCATGTATTTTTAATGTATTTACATTTATATATGTACTTACATTGAACTTACTAAGTAAAATCCCTCACCGCACTCACGCTTTTAATATGAGTTACCGCCCCCCTACTGGAATGGCGTCCATAATGTAGTTGGCAACGCCCATTGTTCAGTGTTGTTAGCTAAAATCCATAGCTTCTCCAAAAATATTTGTCCTATCAACATTCCATTTTGGCAGTATTCATCCTTGACTGAAAATACATAAGCATACCAAAAGGCAAATGTCAGCTCTCCACAATTTCTCTGTGATCGAAGTTGCTTGCATGCACGCACAGCTGCTGAAGACATTAAAACCACTACAATTTTCACTCATGCTACCAACACAAGACTTAAGTAATGGTAAGAGCAACAAAACACTTAACTAAACTGACTAAACCAATTGAACGACAAAAACACAATAAATCAATAACACCAATAACACTGTTAAACTATCATGAACCACAATAATATTATTTAAAACCTCAAAACCCTGACCTCCCGTGGTACATTGGAGTATAATGTCGTTTACTAGTTAGATAAAATTCCCAATTTCTCCAAAAACATTTGTCCTATCAACTTTCCATTTTTGCAGCTTTCATCCTTGACCCAAAATACATAAGCATACCAAATGGCAAATGTCAGCTCTCCCTGATTTTTGTCTGATTGAAGCCATACCCACGCATGCACATAGAGGCCATTTGGCTAGAGTCCCCAAATTTGGGGACTTGCCTTGTTTTGGAACATTTGAATACTCATAACTGACCAATGCTGACACCAACATACACTTATTATACATCATAATGTCAAGCGAAGTCTCCTCTACAAAAGTATCCACTTCAATCACATATCAGCTAACCACAGCTGAAAGCAAATAAAGACATAAATCGGAATTCATTTTTTTGGAAAAAAACCCTCATTTACTCCTACCAAGTATTATTTACTTTCAATTGTTTTGCATCTACAACGTCCCCTAGGACCTGTCTTTTAGCTGATCCAAACTTTTGCATTTTTGACCTTGTACAAGCTGAGAAATAAATCATAATGTATGGGTATGTGATTTTGGTGAAATAGGCTCTAGGGCTTAAGGCGTTAAAGAAAACTGGCTGTAAAAGTGATTATGTACTGTAGCTTCATCAAAAGGTGTGAAGAAGGGTGCTAAGAACTGTGTCCAACATACATTTTATGTTAAACCCATTTCACACTATGCTTGCGTAGAGTTGTGTATCTAGTATGCAGGAAAGACTGTGTAAGTTGCGTGCAGGGAAAAAAGAAAAACCTTGCTGGCAGGGTGGGAGAAGCTTGGTTCCATGACACTGTTTTTACAGACTCCCTGGACACACAGATGGATTTGATATATTGGAAAAAGTCAGAATACATTATTTCCAGACGTTAATGGACTTTACTTAATGTGCCACAAGTGAACTTGAGGAGATGATCGCACACACGATCTGTCCATGAGGAGTGGACAGTGGACATGTCCTCTCACTGGCGATCCACCCGTGAGCAGGAGTTAATGGACTTTATTTAACGTGCCACAATCGTAATAGAACTTGAAGAGGTAAAAGAGGTAAAAGAGAGCTGCAGTGAGCGATTGTGCGGGCATTCTGTCTATGGGGTGTGGATGGTGGACATGTCCTCTCACTGGCAATCCGTCCATGAGGAATGGACATGGACATGTCCTCTTGCTGGCGATCTGTCCATGAGGAGTTAGTGAATGTGGAAGCTTGGCTGGCCCACTTCTTCTTCTTCCATGGTTTTGAAGCTTCACTGCCAGCAAAGTCCAGCAGGATGAATGAAATCTATCAATGCAGATATATGTACTGATTAAAAAACCTAAAAGGATTTTTCGACCTGGTGTAGGATTGTGTACAATTGCGGAGTGTTGTCTAGATTTACATACAGTAGCTGATTGTTGCGTAGACTTGCCTGGAACACTGTGTCCGGGCTCTATGCGGAAAGTCCATGAAAAAAAAATTGAAAATTGTTGAAAATTTTTGGGTCCATTTCGAAAACTCCTTTGTGTCCCTCAGCATATTGCCCCCGTAGGGCTGCATAAACTCTGTGTAGCTTGGCGTAGGTACGCTGCATTACACAACTCTGCGTTGGTCCGGTGTGAAAGGAGTTTTAGTATTTTTTTGTTTGTTTGTTTCACTTCATGAAAATATTTTGTTTTGTTCTTGTTGCCAAATAACGTTGGATATTTAAAAAAAAATAATTAAACAAAATTGCTTTGTTTATTATTTCCAATCATATATTAAAATGTGTACCTAAAATATAGGGGTGCCAACAATTTTGTCCACGTGTGTAAATGATCTGTTCATTACATTTTAATTTGACATGATTTTATTTGTTGTTTTTGAGCTATTGTGTTAATAACTGGAGTGGATGGGCTCATCTATCTATTTGTCTGTCTGTCATAGGATTAACTGAAAAATAGTACATTTTGTGAAGTTTAAATATTGAATGTGTTCTCGTTGCCCACTGTACACCCAAATATTTATATTTAATTATTAAGACGAGCTCACTGTATGTTGAATATTTCGGGGTGAGTTTAAGCCCCCAAACCCACTGCCGTAGCTACGCCTATGGCATGAACCACAAGGTGACGTTGGACCTGAAATATTTTTCGACTTTTTTTTTTTTTCTTTATATAACCGTTTCATGTTCCTCTGGAGCTGCGGTGGCCCTTTAGGATTGCGCAAAAAAAGAAAAGAAAAAGAAAGAAGGTATAATTCCGCAGTTTCAACTTTTTCAGCAGAATAGTTTATGAATATTCTGTCAGTGCAGACGTGTTTAGATGATCTTAGAAATCGGTTTGACTTCTGTGTTCTGCGCCGACCTGAGGAGGCGTCAATGAGGAGGTGTGGCTCCAGACAGCTCGCGACAAATCCGACTCTGTCAAAACTCGGCTGTGCGGCGTCTCAGTATATATTTTACCGTTACAGTATATGTACGAGGTATCTTATAAAACTAACCAGCAGTTTTATAAAAAAAAAAAACTATATGGATTTCATTGACATGCAATTACACCAATCATGCTTGAACCCTCGTGCGCATGCGTGAGTTTTTTCACGCGTGTCGGTGACGTCATTTCCCTGTGGGCAGGCCTTGAGTGAGATGTGGTCCCGCCCTCTTGGCTGAATTCCTTTGTTTCACACGCTGCTCCAGATGGCGCGCGTTGCTTTATCAAAATTTTTTCTGGATCTGTGAGGAATATCCGAGTGGATACTATTCGAGAAATTAAGCTGGTTTTCGGTGAAAAGTTTAACGGCTGATGAGAGATTATGGGGTGTTTCTGTCGGTGTAAGGACTTCCCACGGACCGGGACGTCCTGCAGCGCTTCCAGGCGCCGTTGTCGGCCTGTTTCGACCTGAAAACATCCTAATTTAAGGCTTAATTCACCCAGGACGTCGTGAGAGAACAGAGAAGATTCAGGAGAGACCGGCATGAGGACTTTATGTGGACATTCCACTGTTTAAGGACATTTTTTAATGAAAGACGTGCGCGCAAATTCGCCGAGTCGTTTCCGTGATGACTCCGTGAATCTGTGTGCGCCGCGACAGGAAAAACAGCTCCGTGTTGAAAACCATTTGTAAAATTCAGGTGGCTTTTGATGGCTTTCAACAAGTGAGTAACTGAGAAATTGTTTAACAGCTTGGGCATGTTCCAACTTGCCCTTTAAGGTTTCCAACGGAGGTGTTTTTCCTGTCGCGACCCCCCGCGGTCGGGTCCGGCCCGACATGCGACTCTGCCCGCACGTTCTTTCATTACAAAATGTCCGTTAACAATGGAATGTTCGAATAAACACCTCATGCCGAGTTCTTCTGAAAGTTCTCTGTTCTCTGACGACTTAATGGGTTAACAGAGCCTGAAATGTGGAAGTTTTCAACTTGAAACGGTGAGACACTGCCGCCTCGAAGCGCAGATCGCCGTCAGGCGCCGTGGGCCGTCCTTAAAGCGACAGTTAGACAAAAATCTCTCATCAGCCGTTAAAATTTTTACTGAAAACCAGCTGAATTTATCGAATGGTGTCCACTCAGTTGTGCCTTACAGTTTTGAAAAAATTTTGATCAAACAAAGCAGCAGTCTCTGAGCCATTCCTAAACAATGAAAAAAATCGACGAGAGGGTGGGTGACTCCTCACTCAAAGACTGCCCACAGGCGAATGACGTAACCGACAGGCGTGAAAAAACTCTTGCATGCCCACGAGGGTTCAAGTATGTCTGATGTAATCACACGTGATTCAAATCCATATGGATTTTGAAAAAAATAAGGTCGGATACTTTTCTAATAGACCTCGTATATGTGTCTGTATTTATTTATTTTCTTGCTTGAAACGAAGCTGACCAGAAGGAGCAGACTGTGTTCGTCTCACAGACTCCACTACAGTAAGAAATGCGATTTGTGTGTCTGTGCGCTTGTGAGATTGAAGCGGTTACGTCGAATCAAACGCATTAAAAAAAAATTGAAGCCTAAATTAAAGCCGCTTTGATTTAAACCATCTTAAAGTGGTGATGTTTTGGGGTTGCAGTGTTTGGTTTAAATGGGTTATGGTTAAATAAGTTCACTTTTCTGTCCGCGTTACTGTTTATCTGTTGTTTGTTCAGTTGTCAGTCTGTACCGAGTCACGACTGTCACTTTTTTTTTTTTTTTTTTTTTTTTTGACTTCATGCTTCTTGACCTTACCACAAATAACTTGAAATTAGAAACGCACATTTTCAAATTTCTTTGTGGAAACATGACTGTCAGGTCCTGTTTACGGGCTTTTTTCAGCAGTGTTTATACTGTATTTATGTTTTAAATAATCCACACATTGGCTCCTAAATCTGCCAGATACCAAACTGTTGTGTAGTCCTAAGCAGTGAGTAAGTAGCTGTCAATAGTACAGTATTTGTGATTGAGTTTTATAATCTCTGGATACATCGGGAGGGTGAATGTTCTTCTTGTCTTGTGTTGTATGGATTGTCTGCTTTTATTGCTCTTGGTTCCACATAGAGCTTTTGTAGTTCAGCACTATCTGGTTAAGACACACTTTTGTGAGTTGGAAGTATGTTGCTTTTGTTGTGGACAATACACACAGAGAACAGTTAGGCCTGTGCATTTGTTCCTTGTGAAATAAATGTATGAACTATCATACCACTCAGTAGGACTGCAACAAAGGATTATTTGGGTAATCGATTAATCTGATGGGGTTTCGACACGATTAATGGGATTAGCGGGGAATTTTTTAAAAATGTGCCAGGGAAACAATTTTTCTCTCCTTCCATCACTTTAACAACAGAACATTATTTGAAAACTTAAAATACTTGAAAATCAACAAATTGTCAAATGTCCCTTGGCTGTTGAAATATAAAATAATAAAGAAACAGTTTATAATAAAGAACAAAAATAATTATTTAAAATGGCATTGCTTTATCAAAGTGCTGAGTTGCCATAAAACAACATTGAAACATATAAATGTTATAAAATATATGGTGAAAAAAAAGGTATTTTTATTGCTGCAAATGAGCAATTAGCATAACCAGTTAACCATAAAACCTAAATCAAAAACTGTAGCCTGACTCATTATATGTGCAACATTCTCTGTATAACTTGTAAACTAGGTGGTCATTTCACAATGACACACGTGACTCATCCCACATCTCTGTCTGTCTGTCTGTGTGTGAGGGAACGAGAGACTCCACTCTCATACCGTATTTGAGCAAACTTTGGAAACATGAAGGCTTTCAACAGTAAAATAAAGCCTATAAATTAATTTCTGGAGCTATACAAGCAGAAGCAGCTCGTTTTATGTGAAGACTTTGACAGTTTTTTCCGCTGCAGCACTGCTCGGCTCTGTGTCTGTGGGGGAGGGGGAGCGGCCAGTTCTGCACAGCCTGGCTGGATTTTAGAAAAATAAATAAATAAATAAAAAATGCCACTTGTCCGGTCGGACAACGATTTAGAGCTATTACTTGTCCGATCACATTTTACACTTGTCCCGGACAATCGGACAAGCGTTAATGTCGTTGGTAGGACTTTGACAACATTAATAAAAAAAAAAACTGTCGGTGTTGTTACTATTCTTTTTCTTTTTCTCTCACTCTCTGCCCCTCACCTCACTGCTCTGGGAGACGTGCAGACAGCCTGGTCCTGACTAGATCCAACCGTCAGGCTTCATATCACTGCCTGACTTGTCATACTGAGACGTTACGACTGCTTACACAAAAATAAACAAACATTTGTTAACTTGCCCAGACACTGAGCTCTCCCCTTCCTCGTTGATGACTCCGATATGATTTCATTTGAGATGCTGCATCATTACCATCGTACTCCCATGCCATGCGAGGTCCGACTTGCAAATGTTGCAGTTAACAAGCGTCTTTGCGTTGTTTAATGTAAAATGCTCCCACACTTTTGAAGTCTTAACTTTCTTTTGTCTACTTGCATCTGCCATATTCTAACTGTGTAGTTCTACGAAACAGCGTCTGATCTGCTCTGTGCACTGGTCGCTACTGGCGTCAGAAGCGGCCAGCAGCTACTAGCGCCATAATCGCTCGACACAACGCATCAATGACGCAACGCAGTGTGTTGCCAACACCTGTTGTCATCGAATTTTATCGATTTTATCAATTCGTTGTTGCAGCCCTACCACTCAGGAAACATGCTTCTTCTTATGGTATTATTGGCCTCTGTGTGATATATTTGGTATTAAACATAGTTAATTTGAGCTTTTATTTTATTTCTATCTTTTTAGAAGTTTTTTTTTTTTTTTTTTTTTTTTTTGAATAACCGGGACCTGAGTACTAATTTCGTACCATTAACATGTAAATGTGAGTTGGAAGCCGTTCTGCTCTGTGTCAGCCTGATCCCGTCAGGTCTCAGAAGCTAAGTAGTGGGGGACCTGGTTAGTACTTGGATGGGAGACCTCTTTGGGACACCAGTGGCTGTGTGTTTCTCCAGGTTGCACTGGAGTTGCGTCAGGAAGGGCATCTGGCATAAAACTTCTACCAAATACCAATGCAGATCTGTCTGTATCCGCTGCGGTGACCCCAAACAAAAAATGGGAACAGTCGGATGCTATTATTATTATTATTATTGCATTTTTCATGATAAATTAGGGGCAGCACGGTGGCTTAGTGGTTAGCACTGACTCACAGCAAGAAGGTCAGGGTTTCGTTTCCCACCTGTGACCTTTCTGTGTGGAGTTTGTGCGGGTTCTCTCCAGGTGCTCCGGCTTCCTCCCACATCCAAAAACATGCAGATTAGGTGGATTGGAAACTTTAAAATTGTCCGAACATGTGCGTGTGGATATGAATGTGTTTGTTTGTCTATATGTGGCCCTGCGACAGACTGGCGTCCTGACTAGGGTGTACCCTGCCTCACGCTTTGTGGCTGCTAGGATAGGCTCCAGCCCCCTGCAACCCTTAATTAGACTAAGCGGTTGTAGATGAGTGAGTGACGATAAATTAGAATAAGCAAAAGGAGTGTTTACCTTTAAATGCATAATTACCTTTTTCAGGTTTTTGTTCCTGTACTGCAGCATTCTTGAAATTGGACAGTGATCATGTGACCTGCATAACAACAGTCATATTTGACTAGCTGAAAGGGTGAAATAAAGTACTATTGATGAAAATGTATAATATACTTACGTGGAGACTTGATGAGGTAATTGTAAACATCTGGGTATTCCTGTAGACTGTGTATGTATGTCTGTCTGTCCTGTCTATCTATCTTTCTATCTATCTAAATGTTTATGAGTTCAATGATACAAATATTTCATGAGATGAAAGTTGGCTCGATGTTTTCATGGTTCACTCATACAAGCTGTTCTGCCACGATTCCCTCTGATTTGTACTTATTTGTACTGTGTGTGAAGGAGCCCCTTAAATAAGATAAAGCTCAACACTCTCAAACCAGGTGAACATGACATGGCATGCTCTTGGCTTTTTCAAGTTACTGCAGCTCTCAACACAGACACAGGCGTAATGCCCAGAGAATTTCGCCACATGGCCAAAATGTTGTCACTGACGTACCCTCATGATGCAAATAATATTCTGAATCTGAGTCCCCCTAAGTAACTGTTTGTTTGATAGAAAGTTATTCCAGCTATTTATATATAAAATAATTTCCCAAGGATTCTTCAAGGAGACCTTGTACTAAAGGCTTGCAGCCTTCACTTTAGGTCACTAGTTTGTGTCCAAGTCTTGTAACCATACAGCAAGACAGAAAGCACCAGGACTTTGAAGACTTGTACCTGACCTATCTCGGTCAAAGGACTTCATGAGTCTGTAAGCTCTTTCCAAGTATTTTTGGAGCTTAAAGACTAAGGACCCATAAATTTGAATGTCACTGGCCAGACAGGTTTGACATTTTAGCCACTCTTACACAAACTGTGCTTGTGGCATTTTGAGGTGTGTGTAGCACACCCCACCCGATTGGTCAGTATTCGCCACAAACACACCACTTCCCACCATAAACATGTCACACAATGCCACACAGTTGCCAACACTTACCAGGGTGTGATGAGTGTTTTGGTCATATTCACTCATCATGAAGTCATCCCTTAAGACACCACCAACTGGCTGGATATGCACCTGGAATGTACATGCCATAAATGTGAGAGGCAGGAAAGCACCAGGTTGTTCAGAAACTCCAAATCTGTGTTAAAATGGGGGGCGGGGACAAGGTTGATAAGACACTGCCCATGAAGCAACAGGCAATGCACAGGGTTTACATGCTGCATTACACACCTCTGAACTGTGGGCACAGGCAGCGATCACGTGCCGGCAGTTGGTGGTACTGGTGGTGAATACCAGTGGGTGTAGCACGCCAGTGGATGCCATTAACAGGCCATGCATCTGCCTTCTGTGTGAGTGAGGCTTTTCACCTTGCACATGTACGTTTAGTCAGGGCTCTCTCCAGAAATTTAGAGCATGATGACGCTAGAGGTCAGGCACCAGGGGTGGTCTGTAGGGAGTAGCCCCCCCCATTGTCAGGAATATAATCTAGCATTTTGCCGTTTTAATACCAGTGGACACCATTTCCTGCAACTTCAGCTTTACATCTTACCTAAAATGATAAAGTAAGGACCTGTCTGCACGGAAACGGATACGATCTTTATTGTTTTCTAAAAATGTTCCGTAAAAATGGCACTGTTTCAAGAATTATCTGCATCCACTAAAAATGGTGTAGTATATATGCCAGGCCTGTATGTGGCGCTGCAACACTTTCACAAAAAATTAAGAAAAAATATGAAACATATGCATTACCGGTGTAAGGAACTCATCAATGTAGCAGCAGAAGTGAGAACTTTACAAAGCAGTACAATGATTAAATATAAAGTCTTTTAATCTGACCTGTTCTGTCCTTTCAGTCAGATTCATCATCACAGCCTGCTGAAAACGTATCCACATAAGACACCCTTGTTGTAGAAGACGATGTGTGGAAATGCTTTAATTACTTATTGTGGAAATTGCTTGTGAATAAGCACAGAGTGGAGGTGTTTTGAAAGAAGTACCTCAGTGTTTGTCTGCTCCAGGTGTATTTCTCAGCATGAGCCAGAAGTATCAGCTGCTTGTCCCTCTACCAACAAGAAGGAAAAAAAATGTAAAAGCTGAAAGTCATTTCTGCAATTATTTTATTAATGTCACAACAGTCCATTTATTCACACCAGCATTTACCACAGCCATTCTTGGTCTATTCTGCTTTTTGTCTTTTTGCTGGCTGAGTCCAGGAAGTCATGGACAACCTGGACAATGTCATCCTTATCTTCACTTAAAGTCGTTAGGTGCATTTTTAATGTGTTTTAACTTGTTTGTTCATGAGGGTTTTTCATGCATAGGAAAATGTGGGGTGCCCGCCTCTATTAAAATTTTGTGCTGCCTCAGTCTCAGGCTGGCATCGACAGTGGGCTTTGCCCGAAGTAAAGGTTCAGGCAAATATTGCTGACATTTTCCACATCGGGTACAAATAATTTAGTCTTTCTTATTGTTCAATGGTATTTTTGTTGTTTCGTGGCTTTGACATTGTTGTACACACATACGCATTTATTTGATCAGCATACATATCTGCAGAATTTCTCTGAGATTCTGCTGCCAGCTGATGCAGGTAGCTGAATTTATTAGTGCAGCACAAAACGTCAAAACACTGGGAGCAAAATATAAATTTGTCAGTTCAAACAGTAAGTTTTTTTCTGGTTCAAATAGTACATGTTCTTGTGCATCTGGCAAGTGTCACACGGTTCATGGATTTTACATACCCGTAGCATCCTAGGATGCATCAACTCTCCAGACATTTGTGTAGGCAAAGTTGATGCACATCTCCTGAAACAAATTCCGACTTACCTTCTTCAAACAGTGTTTAAGACATGCACCCCAACTGTGTCATGAAGCAATGTTTCATGAAGAAGCGGTTCGTATGACCTTGCTAGTACAAATTCCGACTTACCTTCTTCAAACAGTGTTTAAGACATGCACCCCAACTGTGTCATGAAGCAGTGTTTCATGAAGTAGCGTTTCGTATGACCTTGCTAGTACACATAGTGCAGTCAAAGGGATGGGTAACCATGATGTTGTGTTTTCATCTGTAATATTAATTTTTTTTTTTAAATATAACACAATGCTAAAATACCCTCGGCCATATAAGCATTGTGTTCTTTATAATTTGCAGTTGTTTAGTTAATTATTAAGATCCTATGGTCTTACGTACATTTTGTACATGTTCAGTAAAGCCCCTCTATCAATCATTCAATCAATCAAAAACAATATTTATGTTTTAATAGCATCTGCCAGGAGGCTTTGCGTGTGTGCATATATGAGTCTTTGAGAAGAAATGGAAGTTGTGCAACTCAAGGAATATTTGTAGATCACCCTCTATGCATTTACGGTTTTTCCGTAATTATTGTTTGGCTTTGCCTTACAATATAAAGCGCCTTGGGGCAACTGTTTGTTGTGATTTGGTGCTATATAAATAAAATTGATTTGATTTACAGGTATAGGAGACCGCGGTCTCGTTTGAACCCTCTGTGATATCGTGGGATTTGACCACTTACGGAGACCTCCATTTAATATCTACACAGCATAACTTCACGCGGATAAATAGTGTAATGTTTTGTTTTCCACTGCAATCACCGAAGCAATCGCGAAAAATATATATTTTTTTCAGTTCCCAGTGGAGAAGAAAAGACGGAGTGAGTGGGAGATGTTGTCTCCGTAAGTGCCTACACAGCTAACCAGAGCTGCTCCGTTCTTTCGCCTGCAAAACCGCCTTGACACGTTTTAGCTCCGGATCACAAACAAACCACAACACGTCCACTTTCCCACTGCATTGTCACTTTTTCTTTGTATTTTCACTTTGTTTGCGTGTAATTTGCCCAAAAACCCATTGAAAATGCTGGTCCCCCGGAAGTAGAGAAATGACATCATATGTGTCATATTTTACCCCTTTAGCGCTCGCCCCCAAACCACATTGCGGTCTCCTATTAATGAGACATATTTAACTCCAGTTAAAGTTAGCTTTGAGTTAGCATACACACTAACATCCACGAATTGTCCTGCAAATCAGTTCGAAGTTTTCAGTTTCTCAGTTTGAAGACTGAGCACAGACAAACGGACGGACAGACTAAAAGTCCACAATACCTGATGGCCATATTTGATGGCCTCAGGTAATCAAAGTTGGTCAAAGAAAATGCCACAGAGAGGTGTCACATTAAACTGGGTTTCATTTAAGTGTCAAAGCAAAGTCATTCTGTAAATGCTTTCATTTTTGTCATATTAATGTCTTCTTTTTCTTGTTCATGTGTTGTCGTCCCCCTGGGTCTGATGGTGAGCCTCCTTTTGAGCCAGGAAAAACCCTGTTCTTCTAATGTATCTTTTGCTTCCAGGTGTAGGAGTGTATGACTTATTGTGACTCCAACAACTGAAACAAAATGCTAAATGTAGCTCAAGAATTAAAGCCTAGTAAGAGTAATGATGACAGAATTACTGACACTGCTGCACTGTTTAAACTGGAGAATCAGCAGGTGATGTATTTAGCTTTGGGCAACAATGCAGACTGGTTCAGCAAGCTCATATTCACGTGTTGCAGTGCAGTACTGAAGTACCATGTGAAGGCACATGGAAAATTTTAGTTTTATTTGAAAAACTGTCTCTTTTGTGTTATTATGCACAGAAAGCAAATGAGAGAAGTGGATGGCAGTTTCTGTAAAGACAGCTTCAAACTATCTGGTGCCACTGTACTAGGGGTGCCACAGTAATACATGAAACCTAAAGACCTCAATATTTTACATGAAGTCAACTGCGGGCTGTGTACCATTTTAAATATATATCTTTTTTTTTTTTAATTGATCCAACAAAATGCAATGTCAACAATGTATAACTCATAATCCAGAAATGAATGGATGCTTGCATGCACAGATGCAGCACAATGCTGTGGCTCCAAAGTTACAAAGGTGGGGAAACCTGAAGTTCTCCCTTTTTCACTGTGTGATGCAGACCTGCCAAATCTCATGCATTTGGTGTGAGATTCAACATGTTATGGTCTCATGTTGATGCATGAAAAATCAGTCAGGTATGTCTTCTATAATGCATTCCAATTCTAAGGTAGAACTCTACTAGTGTATACTAAGGCATGATATTCTCCCGCATTTCACCACTATGACCACCAAGTCAGGATTTGAGGGAAAATACCTCCTGGAGCGTATCTCAACTTGAGAGCTCTGGTGATGCCACATCAGATCTGATATGGATCTGCATGTTGATTTGGCAAGTTTTATGCCGAAAAGGTCACAGATGGCCTTAAACTGGGAACTTAGTACTTTGGACATAAGTGCACTAACCACTTGGCTGCCATGCTGTCCTTTATTAATAATAATAATAACTATTTATGTAGGGCTTAAAAAGCAAATCAATGTACAAAAATCCAACATTAAAGAGCTGATTAAAATAAATCAAATGGACTCATGTTTTTATTGTCGTGTTTCCCAATATAAATGTCTGTATGTTGACATCACAAGCTGATAATGAATGTTTAGGGCTGCTATGGTAATAACATTTGCATGAGTTGAAAAATGGAACATATCATTTAAGGAGGTGTCAGCCAAGTTGAAAGGAATAATGAATGAAAATATTTCCATTGCATGAATGGAAAACATTCATCATTTGTTTTATATGACAACTAAATGGATCCACATCAGTTTATTTAATTTATTGATATTTTACTTAAAATTAGAGAGGCGTTTCTTCACACAGGAGAAATGAGAATATGAGCGTAGCGGGACCCAGCAGGTTACTTCAGCCAGCAGACAGCGCGGCCGACACACCGGTCACTTCAGCAAGTGCTGCTGAGGAGCTCAGTGGTGTGTGTGTGTAAATGCACATCTGCCTTCAGTGAAAAATTCCAATTCAGTGAAAAATTGTGACAAAACTTGAATTCTTCACTTGGCAGGGGTTCAACGGCCATTAACCTCTCAAACCCTAGAGTCCCCAAATTTGGGGACTTGCCCTGTTTTGGAACATTTTAACACTCATAACTAACTAATGCTGACACCAACATACACTTATTATACATCAAAATGTCAAGCGACGTCTCCTCTACAAACGTATCCACTTCAATCACATATCAACTAACCACAGCTGAGACGCCAAGCAAATAAATCGGAATTCATTTTTGGGGGGAAAAAAAACTAATTTACTTCTACCAAGTATTATTTACTTTCAATTTTTTTTATTTTTTTTGCATCCACAACTTCCCCTAGGACCTTTCTTTTAGCTGATCCAAACGTTTGCATTTTTGACCTTGTACAAGCTGATAAACAAATCAGAATGTGTGGGTATGTGATTTTGGTGAAATGGGCTTAAGGGGTTAAAGATAACACTGTGCCTTCTAAATGTAGCTTCCTTCTATCATGGAAGCATTGTTATAAGGAACTAATGAAGCCATGCAATAATGAGAAAAGGATGGGAGAAAAATGTACAGATAGTATTAAACATGCACACTAATGATGTCACCCCTGCAGTGGGACAAATAATGAAGTCACGTGACAGAATGCACCAATCAAATGACAAGGATCTATTTAGAGGTCATATTGTATCCATTATGTTCTTCATTGTACATTTATCTGTCCATCTTTCTTATGTTTGGAATTAAAAGTCACTCCTAGGGAAATACTGTGTTTTTAGAAAGTGTGATCCACAGAAAGTGGAAAAAAAGCGGGACTTTTACTCCGGTGCAAAATAGGCCAGTCTCCCATTGAATATTTTTGGCCCCAATAGGGCAGCACAGTCTCGTTTGAGGGTGGGCACTAAAGTGGTAAAATATGATGTATATTATATGATGTATATATTATATGACGTATATGTCTCTACTTCCGGGGTAAAAACCACAGCATTTTCAATGGGGTTTTGGGCAAATTACATCCAAAAAAAGTGAAAATGTAAAGAAAAAGTGTCGATGCGGTGGGAAAATGGACATGTGTTGCAGTTTGTTTATGATCCGGAGCACAAGCATGTTGAGGCGGTTTTGCAGGTGAGAGAACGGAGCTACTCTGGTTAGCTGTGTAGGCATGGAAGACTCCACTGAATTTTAGAGGTGATGCGGATTGGTGGATGTCAGAAATCTCTGATTGCTTTTATTTATTTGCATACAATGTGCTATGCTACATTTTTGTTTACAGAAGTATTTTATTCAAGACAAAAGTTTTGCCTCCCAGAGGAAACTCTTTATTTAGTTTTTGAAAATTAATTCTATACAAAGTACAGTTTATATCTGTTAGAAAGAGAACAGCTTTATAAAAATTTTGAATTTTGCTAAGCGTAAGATGCAATGCATGGTCATGCCATGTATCCCTGTACGTTGTGGCATTGTTTGAAGCTAGACATAATCAAAAATGTCACTGTTGTGTATTTTTCTTCAGATTCAGTAATGAGAGAATTCCTTTCTAATGTTTTTGAAAATGGTGCAGCTTTTATTGTGAATGTTAACAAGTCTGTCTCTTTTCAAACTACAAAGTGTTTTTTTTTAAAACAAAAGAACAGCTGGCACTTTAATTCCAGGAGGGAAATAGGGGTTACTTTTAAGTTTTTGATAAAAATAAAAGCAAAAACTTGTTTGGTGTCATCTCTGTTCTTTGTACTTATTGTTTTCTTTAAAAAGTGTGGGGGGAAAAAAAAAATCAGAAATTTTATTTTTAAGCCATATTGCCCAGTCCTACCCAGAATTTAGATGTAGTGAAGCTGGACCTGTTCCGTTGCTTATAATATGAATTAAAACAATAGGAAGCATAGTTCCTTTCTACACTGGTATGCTAGCCATATGAGAGGGAGAACAGATGCATCTTTAGTCTGGACTTGAATGTCTGCACAGAATCTGACTGGTTTTTCTCTGGAAGCAGAATTTTGAACCAATTGGAGACCCCTAATGCTGGACTGTGGAAAAACAGAGAATGAGACATTCCAATAATCTAATTTAGAAGAGACAAATGCATGGATCACAGTCTGTGCATCATCCATAGACAGGATGGGATGAATCTTTGCTATGTTTTGAAGGTGGACGAAAGCAGTCCTACTGATTTCTCTGTGCAGGTCAAAGGACAATGTGGGTTCAAAAGTGACCCCAGGGTTCCTCATTTTCAGTGTGATGTATGAGGCACAAATCTAAGTTAAGTGCTAGCTTGTCAAACTAATATTGTTTGCTTGCTGGACCAAGGGCCATCATTTCAACCTTCTCTGAATTTAAAAGTATGAAATTGCTCAACATCCAGCTTTTCATAGAAACAAGGCAATCCTCTTAAGTCTTGATGTGCATGAGATTACCAGCAGTTATAGTCATGTATCACCAGCATAGCAGTGAAGAGTAATCTCATAACATCACAGTATATGCCCCAAGGGATACTATATAAAGGGAGAAATACAGGGGGCCTAAGACGGACAACTTGGAACCTTGTATTTCATGGCACATAAGTTTGAGGTGATGTTATTGTACAGGACACAGTGAGAGTGACTGGTTAGTTAGGATGTCAACCACGCAAGAACATTCTCAGCAATCCCAAAATGATTCTCCAGTCTATCAAGTATTATACGATGATCTACAGTATTGAACACAGCACTAATATCCAACTGTGACAGAACAGTGGTGGTGTCTGAATTCATTGCAAACAGGAGATCCTTTGTCACTGCAGTTAAGAGCTGTCTCTGTGGAATGGTGCGTTCTAAGAATCCTTCAGGTGCCTTTTCACAAACTCCAGCTGGACTGCCATGTGCCTTTTAATAAGGAGTGGCTTCCGTCTGGCCACTCTAACATACAGGCCTGATTGGTGGATCGCTGCAGAGATGGTTGTCCTTCTGGAAGGTTCTCCTGTCTGCACAGAGGAATGCTGGAGCTCTGACAGAGTGACCATTGGGTTCTTGGTCACCTCCCTGACAAAGGGCCTTCTTCCCTGATCGCTCAGTTTAGACGGGCGTCCAGCTCTAGGAAGAGTCCTGATGGATCCAATCTTCTTCCATTTACGGATGATGGAGGCCACTGTGCTCATTGGGACCTTCAAAGCAGTAGAAATGCTTCTGTACCCTTCCCCAGATTTGTGCCTCAAGACAATCCTGTTTCAGAGGTCTACAGACAATTCCTTTGATATCATGCTTGGTTTGTGCTCTGACATGCACTGTGAGCTGTGGGACCTTGTATGTAGACAGGTGTGTGCCTTTCCAAATCATGTCCAATCACCTGAATTTACCCCAGGTGGACTCCAGTTAAGCAGTAGAAACTTCTCAAGGATGATCAGTGGAAACATTATCCAGAATTTTGAGCTTCACAGCAAAGGCTATGAATACTTATGGTGAGTAACACATAGGCAAGACACGTTACGAATGTCATATTTGCATCATTAATGGCACATTCCTGACATTCTTAACGTATCTGAATAGGTTTCTTAATAGTGCGTGTTGTTGCAGGATATTCGTGATTTTCGTGGAGCATGTTTTTGGCTGTCAAAAAATCTTCCACGAATGTCATGCACAACCCTCATTTTGCCTCATGTTGTGAAGGTTGCAACTGAGCATGTTGATCTGTCTTGATTAGTGATGATCTTTAATAGAGCGTGACAGCATTCTTCTCTGACATGCGCACACTTAAATCCTGCTGCACCACGTTCAGTTTCATTGCTGCAGTATGCTGAAGGAGGACAGTGACGCCAAGTCAACTAAAAGTCTTGTTCCAATGCTCCTCAGTGGACTCCTGCAGGTGTTCCACCTGCTGCTGCATGTGCCTGATGTTTTTGGAAAACAAGTGAGACGAGAGCCACGTGAAGCTACACATCTGGTTCTCTCCATCTCCTCCTCCTCTCTGCGCCACTCCATGGCACAGAGCCCAACTGAACATGCAGTCTCAAAGTCCTTCTGTGGCGCAAACTGGAGCGATCTGAATTGTTCAGCAGCTGATGGATGAATTCTCCAGCAACACGTGCCATTAATCGTAACGTGGTAACAGGTTGCAGCAGTTCCTGAAGGCACCTGACACCTCTGCCCCAGATCATCACATTCGTGATCAGCGGCCAAGAATGTATACTTCATGGCATTCGTGAGTTGTCATTATGTGTAAACACACCTTTATGTACATGTGATTTCTTAGTTTGTTTTTTTTTAATAAATTTGCAAAAATAAGAGAACTTTTTCACATTGTCATTATGGGGTATTGTGTGTAGAGTTTTAAGGGAAAAAATTATTTCATCCATTTTGGAATAAGGCTGTAACAAAAACAATATGGAAAAAAAATGCAGCGCTGTGAATATTTTCCACATACACTGTATGCATATGAAAATCAGGCAAACAAATGACTGTGACCAGTACTGTAGATTTTACTTTTGGTTAGTGGGACAAGCAACAGATTAAACTGCAGGACTTTTCAACATAGGTCTTGTTTTTACTTTTTGTGAAAGTTCTTTTAATTAAGTTTCACAGTTGTAATTATACAAGGACATCAGTCCCACCCCACAACGAAAACCCTATACCCTGTTGGTTGAAGTTGCTCCACTTTGCAGGTGATGTACAACTTTGTGTGTGTGTGTGTGTGTGTGTATATAAATATATAAATATATAAATAAATAAAATAATGGCCAGGTGGACTGTGTGTGGTTTTGATCACAGACAAACTGGGGAGAGCTGGCATTTGATGTTTGATATGCTTATGTATTTTGGGTCAAGGATGAATGCTGCCTTAATGGAATGTTGATGGGGCTAATATTTTTGGAGAAACTACGGATATTGGCTAACAACACTGAACAATGGATGTTGATAATTACATTCTGGACTCGCACGCCATTCCAACAGGGGGCAGTAAATCATCTATGCATGATTTTATTTAGTAAGTTCACTGTAAGTACATGATATAATTATAAATACATTAAAAATACATGGATGCCGCACGAAAGTGAAAATGCTTATTTCCATTGTGGTCCATTTCAAAGTCATAATAACAATAATGATTTATAATTTATAAATACATTAATACAGTGAATGAACATTAAAAACTTACATAATTAATACAAAATAAAAGAGTTGAGTTGTTGTGGTTAGAGGTCCGGATATGACCGAACCATTACAGGTGATGGACTCAAATGCTGGGAGCAAAGAAGAAAACGGTTGTGAACGAAAATAGATTTATTTACAATAAATAAATAAATGAAAGTGCTGCGCTGGGGATGCCTGCAGAGCAGAGACAGGGCCCGCTTGTGGTGGTGGAAATTAGGGAGCTGCAGGTCAACCCGAGTCAGGCTTAAGAGTTGGAGGACGAGCTGGAATCCTGGAAGTATGGGACTGGAACCGGAGCCAGGTGGAATGCACAGAGCCGAGGACGAGGAATGTTTTTGAGATGAGCTGTGGGAAGCTCAGACATCAGGGCACATGGAAGTGTCAGCGTAGACAAGGTAATAGATTTCTCATGGAAAGTCAGTGTAGAATCTGGCGAGGTCAAGGTCACAGAAGACTCTGGCCAAGACTGAGCTCAAAGCCGGGGTTTAAGTAACAGGGCAAAGGACCAAGGCAGATCTCAACATGAGTTCTTCTTCTAAAAACTGTTTTTACTGTTTTAGAACCTAAGAGCTCAACCCTTATGTATTTTTTTTAATGTTAATATATTAAATTTAGGTTCTTGTTATCATATACACACTATTATTATCATTATTATTATTATTATATTTTATTATTACTTCTATTTTGTCATTTGATTTTAAATGGACCACAATGGAAATAAGTGTTTTCACTTTATTGTGTCATCCATGTATTTTTTAACGTATTTACAATTATAATATAATCAAGGCAAAGCCTTGGGCCAAGCATCGACTTAAGGCCCAGTCACATGGCACTTAATGAAGGGTGACGAAGCCCTGACGAAAGAAGAAACCTGGACTTTCGTTGGCATCGTTTAACCTTCGTTCAGCTTCGTTCCTGCAGCTGGAACTTCGTCAGGATTTTTAAACTGTTGACAAATTTGAACGAAGGGCAGCGAAAACCTCAATTCGTCTGTGTTTCGTTTTGCTGTCATTCTTGACGTTTTTTAATTGTCTTGAGGCAACTTTGTTGCAATTTGGCGCTATATAAATGAAATGAATTGGATTCCACAACCCTACCAAACATCCAGTTCATGCAAGCATTGAACAGTGTAGGACCCAGAACACAACACTGATGAACAAGGGGAACAGCTGAAAAGTTTTACTTTTTATGAATAAACACGAGTAAAATTCAATGAAAATATTCAACTGATAATTGTAAATGTTGAGTTATTCGTTTAGAAAACCTAATATATGCAAGTAAAATTTACTTAAGAATTCCCCTTGTAAAATTTACTTGGAATTTCTGAGTGAAAAACTTTCCTAGGTTTTTTAAAGTAAATATTACTCCAAATTTTTTTCAGTGAGGAGACTACGCAACTTTTTAAATGAGGCCATAACACTCCCATGGCCCGCTGTCTAACATTACTCTAACAACTGCCTCCTTGTCAATTCTCAGGGCCATTACAGTCTCCTTTTTCAGATCCCTGTACATCCGAAGATTTCCATCAAGCTGTGCACTATGACTCCTCTGAATGATATTTATACTGTCTTCAGATATCAAACGCCTCCTCCTATGGAAACCACTGGCTCCAATACAGTTCTCAGCACCTCGTAAGGGTCTGGTTGCAGAAGACCTCCACACCAGTTGTGTCCATGTCTGCAAGACCTCCTGCCAAATTGCATGTAAATTTCTGAGAAACAATCTGATCTTGAAGTCTGGCCAAATTTAATCTAATGGCCCAGTCACATGACACTTAACGAAGGGCAACGAAGCCCTGATGAAACAAGAAATCTGGCCTTCGTTGGCATCATTTAACCTTTGTGCAGCTTCGTTCATGCAGCTGGCACTTCGTCAGGATTTTTAAACTGTTGAAAAATTTGAACGAAGGGCAATGAAAACCTCAATTCATCTGTGTTTCGTTTTGCTGTCGTTCTTGACCTTTTTTAATCGTTTGCTTAGTTTTTGTAACGTTATTGTTTAATTTGACTTCATTGGAGCAGCTGAATGTTTTCACACAGTGCAGAAGCCGGTCTGTGAGCGCTGAGGCTACTACTGCGTTCATGTACCGTCAGAAATTACAGGTTAAACAGCCTGCTTGCTTGGATTTTTTTTTTTTATCTGTGTGGGGGGTCAGCTTCAATGGGCTCAGGCACTTTATATAGGCCAGAATTAATCTTTTGTGTCAATATAATTAATTATTTTGCCACAAGCAACGGTTGAATTTGAAACAACAAAGAAGTTGTGTAATTTCCGACGGTACATTGAATGCAGCATTAGCGGCAGCAGCAGCTGCTGTGTGCGCTTATTATTTTGTATTAAATATAACAATATGAGTGTAGGAATGACAGTCCAGCCCTTTTGTACATGTGGCAACAGGTAGATGAATCAAAATGATTATATAAAGAGCTGTTCTGGAAGGAAGAATTCACATTGTGGATCAGTGATCAGCTGGTGGAATTACCGCACATGTGAGTCAATGCGCGCGTTTACACTCACTGATTAATTTACTGCTCTGATATATTCAATCATTTTTACACTTATATTTATTCTCCCGTTTGACAGTTTTCTGTTATAAATCAATATATATGGCTTAGAACATAATACTGTGATACAGCAGTGACCATGGCACACTTTTTAAATTTTTTTTAATTGGAGCAAGATGGAGCGCGCGGCGTGTCGACAGACAGCGAGGATTCTGATGATGATGGAGATGATCCCTTTTTTGTTCTGGACGAGGAACCAGAGCAGGCGGTCCACTGATGTGCACACAGATCTCCATAGCTTCTGTTTGTAGTTTCTCCAGGACTCAGGTGCTATGAGCTCCGTCCCAGCGCCGAGTCCTGGAACGCAGAGATGCAGACACACACTGCTCCAGCTGTGGCTCCAGGCACGTTTCGTTAAAGCGTCGAGATCGTGAGCTTCAGTTTTGTTAAGTTCCTCTTTCGTCCCTTTTGCTCTCTTGCTTTGCAGACTGGTTATAAAAGTTCTTTCGTCCACCTTTTCTCAACAAATTGAGATTTTTTTCCTTTTTCCCTTTGTTCAGGAATCGTCCTGTGCTGTGTGACTGGGCCATTAGGTTGATGTGAATATATCGTGTTAATTGTATGTGATACACATAGTTCAAAATTGAATGGGTGTATTATTTCTGTATAGATATTGTACAGGTATCAAATACTGATTTAACAGTAAATCGGTCCTTGATTTTTGTTCAGAGCTACATCAATTCACCTTAAAACAAAACATTTACTCCTCCATAGCTTGTATTACTTCTTGATGAATGAGGTTAATCATCGATTCAAAGATATCAACACTTTGTAGATGTTGTGCTTCTGTTTCATTTAATGAGCAAGCGTTGCCAGCCTCAGAACGTCACTTCGCTTGACTTCAACTTTAACGTTTGGGCACTTGTTCATCTCTAGAAAAAGTGTCAGATGTTCTGTCCATGTTGTGTCACCTTTTACATCTGATACAGAATGCCAGTTTCGCCAGTGAAGAAGCAATGTAGTTCCAGAATGTTCTTTGGTGAATGGCCACGAAGTATACATTCCAGCACCATATATGACAGGAACATACCCTGATGAGCAAACTAACTGGTAAAAAGAGAACTGATTGTTCTCAGGCCGAGTAAGATAATGATCAAGAGGAGTTAATTTGGTGGCTGTCCCGGTTTGTTCAAGAACCAGTTAAGATGATTAATTTTAAACTGATGGCTACATCTATACTTCCACTGCTGATATATGGCATTTTACCATCGTCATTAAAAGCTTTGTGACCACAGATTGTGGCACCAGTGGTGTCATCTGCTGCATTTACAGTATCTTCAAGGAGGTCTGCCAGAGCTCCTGTGGATTCATTCCCCTTGCATGTCCATGAAACATATCTCTCTGTTGCTATGATCTCTTGCACAGACGGGTTTTCTGGTTCACTGTTAGGGCCCCTTCACACATAGTGCGAATTTGGTCGAATTATGGCGAAACAACGCGAAACGGTTCGAATTAGTGAACCACAAAAACATCGCGCCGACGGGCATGCGTGTACGATCCTACTGCAAACGCTTCGTGCATGTGTGAGCAACTGGAGCATGTGTAACCACATCGTGCCACTGCTGTGGAATAAATAAAAAATAAAAACCAGCTGGTACCTGTGGAACCACATCGTGCCGCTGCTTTGGACTAAATAAATGTAAAAAAAAATACATGCTACCCACGGAATTCGAGCCTACACTTCACTGATTGCCAGCCCAAAACTTTACCACTGCACTGTTGCTGGCCTGTAAACAGTGAAATCAACAATGTTGAAAATTGTTGAAATCAACAATGAGATGGGCATATTTAAAAAAAATAAAACCACACACCATAAAAACCGTGTTATCAAGTATGAACCGTCTGTTCCTCTGTAGACGACCCATGGTCACAGATGTACATTCATGAAATGACATTAATGAAGCAGTGCGCTGTTATGATGTCCACATCTACTGGTCCAGTGTGTCCAGCCGGCCCCGTGCATGTGTCCATGAGGAACAGAGCTCATGTGGGTGACATGACAGTCAGATCACCTGCTGTGTGTTATGATCTGACGGTCCATTGTCACCTGGAGCAGCCTGTCAATGTGCGCGTGCTCGCCGCAGCCCGTCGCAACAGCGATATATTTTTATATATGTGCGTCACAGTGGAGAGTTGAAAGTTCGTGTCCATCCAAACACGGTATATGTTTCACAGCCGTGATGTCCAGAGATCCAACAGCAGCTGCTGTGGGCGCACCCCCCCCCCCCCCCCCCCCCCGTCAGTTCAGTGCACACACCATCTGTACATCCATATATCAGCAGCAAGCAAGTACGCTCCCCGCTGGCACCACGTTTCCGGATGGGGGAGAGTAGGGGGAGCGCTACACACGTGACTCACACACACACACACACAGCACGTGTATGCGGGGGGGAGCCGACTCACTGGCACCTCATGTGTTGCTGTTTTGCAAAGCCACACTCGTGACACATCCAGCTCGACAGTGATTGTCTGCTGACTGTTTTCATGATGAGAGTGTGAATGGCCACACATTTTCTAAGTGCTGCATGAGCGGTGTTAGATGTTCGTGTATGGCTTGCACAGTGCACACTCTGCCTTTCAGTCACTGGTGTGCGCAAATAGTTGTAGCACCAGGTGTATAAGGCGTTTGAGGCAGCTACGAATTTACATGTTTTGCATATGATTCCTGCTTCATGCGCACATTGACCAAATTCATACTATGTATGAAGGGGCCCTTATGGCCACAGGGCACACAACGATTCCTGAATGAAGTGAAAAAGAAAAAAAAAGTCACAATTCATTGAGAAAAGGTGGACGAAAGAGCTTTATCACCGAACAGTCTGCAAAGCAAGAGCGCAAAAGGCACGAAAGAGGAACTTAACAAAACCTAAGCTAATGATCTTGACGTTTTAAATGAAATGTGCGTGGAGCCACAGCTGGAGCAGTGTGTCTGCATCACTGAGTTCCAGGACTCGGCGCTGGGATGGAGCTCATATCGCCTGAGTCCTGGAGAAACTACAATCAGAAGCTGTGGAGATCTGTGCGCATGTCAGTGGACCATCTGCTCTGGTTCCTCGTCCAGAACAAAAAAGGGATCATCTCCATCATCATCAGAACCCTCACTGTCTGACGACACGCTGCGCGCTCCATCTTGCTCCAATTTAAAAAAAGTGTGCTGTGGTTACTGCTGTATCACTGTATCACGTTACTAAGCCATATATATTGATTTATAGCAGAAACCTCTCAACAGGGAGAATAAATATAAGTGTAAAGATGATTGAATATATCAGAGCAGTAAATTAATCAGTACGTGTGAACGCGCGCATTGACTCACATGTGCGGTAATAGATGACTTTCCGCTCCGGCGTATTTCCCATGAGCCTGTGCGCATGCGCCATCTTGTGTGGCTTTCAAATGTTACCGGACACTGATTCAGTAGTTCGTCAACCACAGATGTTTTGTTTTTTTTTGCGTTTTTTTTTTTTTCGCCGCG
The DNA here is from genome assembly GCF_902500255.1 of Thalassophryne amazonica. Classification (NCBI taxonomy): domain Eukaryota; kingdom Metazoa; phylum Chordata; class Actinopteri; order Batrachoidiformes; family Batrachoididae; genus Thalassophryne; species Thalassophryne amazonica. Next base: position 68,041,780 of record NC_047108.1, read on the forward strand.
AGCAATGGTGCACACATGCGTTGTGTGGGGCTGTACGAATCGTGCTGTTCCTGGAGATAATAAGCGACAGTTTTTTGACATTCCAAAGGTAATAAAGAACCAAGGAGCTGAAACTGAACGCTTGTCAACCGAGCGGCGGAATCAATGGCTGGCAAGGATCAACCGAGAGGGCTTCAATCCCGATCCCCAAAAACGTCATTATAAAGTCTGTAGCGACCATTTCATCACAGGCAAGTAACATGAAGTATGTTTAATAACATTTGAAACAAAAATGGTACAAATGGGCCGGGCGGAGAGCGAGTAAAGGTGGGGGTGGGGGTGTTACACTTACAGTGTCGGTGCATGAACTGGTTGTTAGAAACACAACATTTCACTGATTTTTAAGTTTTAAATGAAGTATAAACAGTAAAGCCCCAATGTTTTGACAGGTTTTTTATTAAATGGTCATTGATGTAGCAACCTGTACAGACAGTTAAGTTCTCAGTGTGTGTAAACCTGCACCCATAAAAAGCCTGAGGGAAAAGAGGCCATACACTTTCAGGACCTAGCTAACTACACAGGGTTTTATTAATTGATATTTTGACTTGCTGTAACTATGCTTTGTTTATATCTGCAGGAAAGAAAGCAGAGCTCTATGACAACACCAACCCAGACTGGGTCCCATCCCTCAAAATGGGCCCGGAAGTGCTGAACAGCAACACACCTGATCCACAGTCTTCCAAGAAGTGGTATCAACGAGCAAAGGGAAGGCATGAAAAATTGAAACAATTGAAGGCAGCAGAGGCCCTTCTCGATCTCCAAAAATACTCGGGCACAAATATCGAACCAAGTGTATCGGAAGACATACAAGTAGAATCAGGTAGTGATGACCGTGGTGCTGAATGTGCAGAGAGTGATAGTGCTGTTAGTGATGCTCATCTAGTAGAAATGATGCGGACAGAATTACAAAGGATAACCATTGAGAATATGGAGCTAAAGGACAAGTTAAAGCAAACCAGATTATCTCCATTGACACTAAAAGATGATCCTGACAGAGTCAGATATTTAACTGGGCTAAATTTTGTAACTTTGATGGCAGTGTTTAGACTCATACAGGACAGCATTCCACACAGGTTAACGAGCCCGTTAAGAAAAATTGATGCTCGTGGTCATGAAATTACGTCTAAATCTCGGCCTTCAAGACCTGGCATACAGATTTTCAGTATCAGAAAGCTGGGCATCCAAAGTGTTCCTGGATGTGATTCATGTGCTATATGTTAAACTGAAAGGCCTCATTTTATGGCCAGAGAGGGCTGGGCATCCAAAGTGTTCCTGGATGTGATTCATGTGCTATATGTTAAACTGAAAGGCCTCATTTTATGGCCAGAGAGGTAAGAGTTAAGGATGTCCATGCCAGTGGAGTTCAGAAAGTATTTTGGATTAAAAGTGTCGATCATCATTGATTGCTTCGAGATTTTTATTGAAAGACCTTCTAATTTACTTGCCAGGGCTGAAACTTGGTCGAACTGTAAGCACCACAACACAGTAAAATTTCTAATTGGAATAACGCCTCAAGGTGCTGTATCATTTTTATCAAAGGGATGGGGCGGCAGAACATCAGTCAAGCACCTGACAGAACACTGTGGTCTTCTTGACAACTTTTGCCAGGAGACATTGTTCTTGCAGATCGGGGTTTTGACATCCAAGACAGTGTAGGATTACATTGTGCCGAAGTGAAAATCCCTGATTTCACTAGAGGAAAGAGTCAGCTGTCCCCCTTGGAACTCGAAAGATCACGGAAAATTGCCCACACCAGGATTCACGTAGAAAGAGTTATCGGACATGTATGCAACAAATATACCATTCTCCAAAGCACAATCCCAATCGTGTATCTTCACAACAGAAGTGACGTAGCTCTTACCATAGACAAAATAGTGACGGTGTGCTGTGCATTATCGAATTTGTGTGAGTCGGTTGTTCCTTTTGACTGAACATGTTAATTATTGTGCTTATCAGTACCAGTGATGTTCTCTTCAGTTATTTGTAAAACCTGAATGTGTTATTTAGAGTTTTAATACCCGAAGACACACTGTGACACCGTTTCGCCCTGTCAGAGCTCATCAGGCAGCCTGGAAGATGACTACAGTGGCTTTTTCTCTTCAGTGTTTTCAGTCCTGGAAACCGGTTGGAAACAAGGATACTGATAAATATCATTTAAATTCAATTTATGTACCTTATCTGGAACTCTGATTATTATTGTCATCATTTTTGCTGCTCCATTGTGTGAAGACTACTAGACAATTACGTATCTGAATAAAATGTACAATGCACTATATTCAACTGTTTTCTTTCCTGGAAATCTTTCCATATAACTGCAAAGAAATGTCCACAGAAAGTTAATTCCTAGATCTGTAAGATTACAGGAAATGGATACTGAGTAAATGGTTTTTGCCTTTGCTTCAATTCATAGACTGTCATTTAACAAAATTTTGTGTGGACAATATTAATAAGATAAAAGAACTTTGGACAGGAAAAAAAAAATTATAATGGGTGGGTCATACTGAGAATCTAAGAATGCAAACTTTCTATGGACTAACCAAGTAATTATGGGACTTTTTTCATGACATGTCTACATGTCCAGTACTTAAAAGCTGCAGCAAAGGTGGGTAAATGACATGCTACATTACTTACATGTATATGTATACATTTACATTTTCAACGCATCATATTATGATTGACCAATTGTTTAAATAGTCTCACTGGGACAATTCTAAAAAGTGGACAGTCACACACGTAAGATTTCATGGCCAAGATAAGGGCATTTTCATAATATCAGCATTCAGTCCCAAAGAGGTCAAAAATTGATGTCTTCAATTTGCTGTTTTTAGTAATTAGTTTATATCTCTGACCTTTATGGTTGCAGAAACTATAAATTTTGGCTGTAACTTCATTTTCTCTCAAGTACTGGTCTTTCAAAGTATGCATGTTCAAAAGGCTAAAAATACAAGAAAATGACCACTGTCAGTAATAGCCATATTTCCTAGTTAAAATAAGTTCTAGTTTATTAGTAAAACTTACCTAGATTATTTGTCATTTACTGGATGACTAATGTTGATGTAGAAGCTAAAATCTTCACTAAAAATTTGATTCTTACTGAAATATTCTCCTCTGGTGCCTTTTCTATCCATAAGGGACATATAATGGAGCTAAATGATATTCTTTTGTATGAATAACAACAAATTATGTTATTATAATCCATAGTTTCAAGAGAATATTAATACATGGCCCAAAGTGATAACTCTTGTACTGTATTCCAGGAATTTGTGTATTTTTTGTTGGGGTTCGTAGTGGACTAATTTGGACAACAAAATGCTCGTGCATATTATCAAACTATGACTAAAAGTGGTAAAAACCACTTAATTCACTGGATATTATTTTCAAATCATGTTATTAGATAGTTTACAAAGCAAATTTGCCAATATAGTCTACCAGTCATTATATCAGTGCTTGTCGGTTCAGCTTTGACCCATAGGCTGCAAAAAATTAAAGTCAAGACTGTCAGAAATAGTTCAAAAGTATATAATGTCACAAGTGTCTTGATATATTAGAGAAATAAATCAAAATCAGTAAAGATTAATGATACAGGATACTTAAAGATAAATGGTTTTGCAGTGGACAAAATATTTTAGACATTCCATGTGGGCTTATTCAGAATTAACAGGCAATAATTTTCCAAGTGCATAATATGTATATTAATGAAGTGAGTGGATATTTTTTATTACTGTGCCTTAGCAGAAATATTTAGTGTTAACATACTGCGGACTTAAACCTGTATTTCGGAGTGGACACTTTTGGACGGAATGATGAAAAATTACCCATTTATTACTGGATTTTCAGTTTGCCACTTCTCTTACTGCTGACTTTGTAATTTCTTGGATTGCATTCTTTGTCGCATCTGATGACACTGTTTCACCCTGTAAGAGCTCATCAGGCCGCCTGGAAGATGAGAACAGTGTTTTTGTTGTTTGTTTTGTTTTTTTTGGGTGGGGGCGGGGTGTTTTCAGTGCTGAAAACTGGTTGGAAACAAGGATATTATTCCATATCATATACGTGCAAGTTATGTACCTTACGTGGAACTCTGATTATAATTATCAGAGAATTATTTTTTTTTCTCATTGAAAAAAATTACCCAGTTATTACTGGATTTTCAGTTTGCCACTTCTCTTACTGCTGACTTTGTAATTTCTTGGATTGCATTCTTTGTCGCATCCGATGACACTGTTTCACCCTGTAAGAGCTCATCAGGCCGCCTGGAAGATGAGAACAGTGTTTTTGTTGTTGTTTGTTTTGTTTTTTTTGGGTGGGGGCGGGGTGTTTTCAGTGCTGAAAACTGGTTGGAAACAAGGATATTATTCCATATCATATACGTGCAAGTTATGTACCTTAGGTGAAACTCTGATTATAATTATCAGAGCATTATTTTTTTTCTCATTGAAAAAAATTACCCAGTTATTACTGGATTTTCAGTTTGCCACTTCTCTTACTGCTGACTTTTTTTCAGATTGCATACTTTGCAAAACCCTTTCCCCTATGCCACTTTCTTGATGTTGGCACATTCTAAATGAAGCCATAGTTATGGTCAGTTTTCATTGTTGCATGCAATCACACTTTCGCCCTGTAAGGCTCATCAGGCCGCCTGGAAGGCGACGATAGTGGTTTTTTTTTTTTTTTTTTTTTTTGGCAGTGTTTTCCATCCCGCAAACCGATTGGAAACAAGGATATTGTTCAGTATCATATATGTTCAATTTATGTACCTTAACTTGAAATGTAATTATTGTTATCAGAGAATTGTTTTTTCCTCATTGAAACAAATTTCCTAATATTTTGTTTCAGTTTTCAGACTGCCTCTTTTCTTACGGCTGGCCTTCTTATTGTTTGGTTTGTATTCTTTGCAAAACCATTTCCCCTTTGGCACTTTCTTGATGTTGGCACATTTAAAATGAAACCATCTGAATGGACAGTTTTCATCATCACATCTGATGACATCATCAGTTTCTCTGTAAAGTGTTTGACAGACACATATTAGCAGATCATCTTCATTGGGGTTCAGAGAATTGTTGTTTGTTGTTACTGGTGTCAGTACTGAATGTGTCGGGGCCCTCAGGGTGCCAGCCTGAGTTGCGGTTGTCGGGATGCCAGCCTGACTTGCGGTTGTCGGGATGCCACCTGAGTTGCGGTTTTTGGTGTCTGTGCCGCAATCAATGTCAGCAGCCGCTTTGGTCTCGACAGCAATTTTGCAACCAGTTCAGGCAAAATTGCTCTGCGGAACAAAAGTGAAGCTTGGGCTACCATACTAGTACAAAACTCTTGGTCAAATGAAATTCTCTCTGTGTAGAAGTCCCTTGTTGTCCAAACTACAAAATCACAATATTCACAGTTGGACAACAGCAGTTGACACTGTACCTGGTAATAATAGGAGTGTGTCCTTTTCAAGCGCAACTGGTCATCTTTTGTTTCAAGGCAATCAAGTTTGTCTGTAATTGCCTCATGTTTCTGGTAATATGGACATTTAACCTCCAAAAGGACCTCTCCGCAGCAATGGCATGATCCAATGCCATCTGGAGATGCTCCAAGGAAGGGAAATTTTGGATTTATGATCAGGCCGCTGTCTCTCAATCCAAAACCTTCGTGATGCGCAGACATCTCTTTGAAGTACTGCTCCTTTCCAAGTTTTTCATGTTGGCATCCCCATCTTGTCACATCATTCGAAAATCTTTTTGATGATGGGTAGCAAATGTCTTTCACTAGACTCATTGATGGTGTGTCAGGTGATGTCTTGCATGCTGCTTTTTGAGGCAGTTATCCTCCCTGTGTGGAATCGAAACCACTGTTTGTTGTTTACTTGATCTAGTGTCTTGTTCACAGTTCTTGGCTTCTTCTTCTGTGACTTTCAGTCCTTGAAACACTTCATAACAATGGTTCAAGACAGTCTCTTTGTTGGCAGTTTCGTAGGAGTTATCATATAGTTCTGAGAGAACTTGTGGGTACTTTTTATCTAGGGCTGCTGGACGATACTGTTTGGCAAATCCTGGAATCAGTGATAAAAGGACAGGTTTATTCCCAGTTGATCTGAGCTCTTTGTAAAACTCTGCAAGTTCATTTGCTGTCGGTTCATTTACTGCAGGCATTTTCCTCTGCATCATTGGTTCTGGCGTTTGTCCGGAATCAATCGCAGTGTCCAGTTGTCTTCTCATTGTTTTTGCTGATGTGAAATTTATGTTCTGGATGGGCTTGTAACCAACACTTCTCACAGCTGATGGCAGAAGCCAGTAAGATTTAACACCGGTAACTGTTGGTTTATCACGGATCCTCACATTTGCTTCCACAGCAAACAACAGAGCTGATACATGTGAACATACTTCACCCAAACCCGCCATACATGTGCAATGTCCACTTTGGATTAGTCCATCTTTTTCAGCTATAACCCATGCCACTGCTACAGGTTCAGTGGTTCTCTGTGAATGGCGGACACGGGCGATTAGGACAGACTTGTTGATGATGATTGTTACACGAGTATCCTGTACCCAGCCGCAAGCAAAATATGTATGTGCATCAAGTGATTTGTAGGCTTTCATTTCCTCCATCGTGTACGCACTCACATCGTAGACCAAATAGTTGACGACATCTGGGAAGGTGATAGCTGGGAGCGCTTCCTCGTCCCAGGACCATTCTTCTTTTGCAATCGTGTATGGGTCCTTGTTGTCAGTTTCAGCGATTTTCTACAAATACCTCGTTTTGCTAATTGGATCCAATGTGTCACGATATCTCGATTTTTCCTTCGCGCTACTTTTATCCATCTTTGACGACAGCATTATCGTGGCGATGCACACAAACAAAGTAGCAAACAAAGGAAGTAGCCACACAATATGGTGGGCTGTGGAATTGTGGGATATCTGTGACGTCATCGGAAAGTCGTCTATTCCACCAGCTGATCACTGATCCACAATGTGAATTCTGCCTTCCAGAACAGCTCTTTCTATAATCATTTTGATTCATCTACCTGTTGCCACATGTACAGAAGGACTGGATTGTCATTCCTACACTCATATTGTTATATTTAATACAAAATAATAAGCGCGCGCACGCAGCAGATGCTGCTGCAGTTGATGCTGCATTCAAGTACCGTCGGAAATTACACAACTTCTTTGTTGTTTCAAATTCAACAGTTGCTTGTGGCAAAATAATTAATTATATCCACACAAAAGATTAATTCTGGCCTATGTAAGGTGCCTGAGCCCATTAAAGCTGACCCCCCACACAGATTAAAAAAAAATCCAAGCAAGCAGGCTGAGTTTGTCCTGTAATTTCCAATGGTACATGAAGCAGCAGCAGCCTCAGCACTCACAGACCGGCTTCTGCACGGTGTGAAAACATTCAGCTGCTCCAACGAAGTCAAATTAAACAATAAAGTTACAAAAACTAAGCAAATTATTAAATTTTTCATCGCCAAACTCCATTCGGCACTGTTTTAACCTAGTTCCACCCCTTTGTCATAAGCAGTAGGCAGAACATCGACGTAGACAGCCTTTGTTGCACAATTGCAAATGGATCTCAAGAAAACTTTGTTGGCTGTACGGCAATTTTAGAAGACTACCCAAACGAGAAAATCCACTCAGAGCACACACCTATGTCAGTAATCACAGTCAAAGGGTAGGACCAGTTGAGACTTGCCGTTAGATGTCATAATGACAGCTTGAGCGAAATATAGGAACAGGTGTGACATGAAATGTGACTGATGCAGGAAAAGACATTGTTAAAAGGTATTAACCTTCAAGATAAACTATTATTATTTCAAACTTATTTGCAACCTGGAAGCTTTGATTTCAAACTCAGGGCTTTGTTTTTTTGTTTTTTTGTTTTTTTTCATGTTGTGGCTTTCTTTAATCCCTTAAAAAAAATTCTCCTTTTATTTCATACATTTTTTTTTGCTCTGAGACTGGAGGCTTTTTTTCCAAACTTTTTGTTATTTCAAATGTTTTTAAATCTCAGGCCGCAGGCTTTTATGTTCAGACTGGGTTTTTTTTTTATTTCAAACTTAAATTTCAGACTGCAGTCTTTTAATTCAAACGTATTATTATTGTTGTTATTTTGACTGGAGACTTTTATTTTCAGGTGCATTCCAAAACTTCTGAAAGCATTCTGAGTGCATTCAAAACAGTTGGACACATTCATGCGGCCAACCTGAATGTTTAGTTCATGTTCAAAACATTCAGGGTGCATTCAGAGTGGAAAAAAAAATCGAATGGCAGTCGAAGTGTATTCTAACAGCATTCTGACTGCATGCTACATATTCTGACGGCATCCCTACAGCATTCCAAATATTGTGATCACATTCGAGGGTGACATCAAAGTAGTTGGCCACGTCAAATCCAGCCAGAATGGTCCTCCACCACAGCACACTGTAGTAGAATTTTTAATAGCTACAGAGTAATGATTCTGCACTCTAAAAAAGAATATAATGGTTCAGCTTAATTCAATTAAGGTAATAATTTGCGTTGATCTTTTTACAAAATTCCAACTAAAATCTTTCAGTAAATCCATCAAGAATTTTAATATTAGAAAAAGTTATTTAAGGACAACCAGTTTAAATTTAATAAAATGGTTAATGTTAAATTAAGGTGAACCAGTTTAAATTTAATAAAATGGTTAATGTTAAATTAAGGTGAACCAGTTTAAATTTAATGAAATGGTTAATGTTAAATTAAGGTGAACCAGTTTAAATTTAATGAAATGGTTAATGTTAAATTAAGGTGAACCAGTTTAAATTTAATGAAATGGTTAATGTTAAATTAAGGTGAACCAGTTTAAATTTAATGAAATGGTTAATCGTAAATTAGTTGTCAATTTACTTAATTGAAGCTATTCTAGCTCATTTGTTTAGCATTTATCATCACAAATATCAATTAATTTTCCCCTCAATTTCATATCAGTACCATTGATTTTATGAACATTAATACAATTCAGTCAGTTTAATGGTCAAACTTGTTATCAAAAAAAAAAAGCCAACTTGTCCAACTGTTTGCCATCAAACAAACTTGGAAGATCTATAAATGCACAGCAAACTCTTGTTTGCTATGAAACACACACACAAATTCAAATTATTGAGATTTGGAAGACTGCTCTCCTGAACTAAATTCAGTGACTCACTCTGCATATTAAAGAACAAGTAAAAATAACAGTCATGCAAAAAGGAATGCATAAAAGAATGTTGCTGGTGTTTGGAAAAAATACTTGTTCTCAGTGAAGAATATTGAACACATAAATTCCAAAAAAAGAACACAGCTAAAATTGCTGCAGTTTTTTTAATCCTTTTGGTAGTAAGTTTTTGCTGAAATGGCTTCAGAGATGTGTTGATTCAGCTTTGATGCTTCCTAGATTGTAGTTTGTGCTTGTTGTAAAACTATAATGCATTGTAGTTACATACTGTTTAGTCTTTTCTACAGTGAGGCAAAAGAGTATTTATTCAGTCACCAATTGTGCAAGTTGTCCCACTTAAAAAGATGAGAAAGGCCTGTAATTTTCATCATAGGTTCTCCTCAACTATGAGATACACAATGAGGGGGAAAATAAAATATACAGAAAATCACGTCTGATTTTTAAAGAATTTATTTGCAAATTATGGTGGAAATAAGCATTTGGTGCATATAAGAAAGTTATGGACTCAAAACGTCATGATACATGGCCCAATTCATTCTTTCCTTTATATAGATCAGTCGTCCTGGTCCCTTTGCAGAAAAACAGCCCCAAAGCATGATGTTTCACAGTAGGTATGGTGTTCTTTGGATGCAACCCAGCATTCTTTCCCCTCCAAACACAACAAATTGTTTTTACCAAAAAGTTCTATTTTGGTTTCATCTGACTATATGACATTCTCCCAATCCTCTTATGGATCATCCAAATGTTCTGTAGCAAACTTCAGATGGGCCTGGACATGTACTGGGGGACATTCACTTGGTGTCCCCAAGTGATCTGTGTAAAGGAAAGAATGAATGGGGCCATATATTGTGAAATTTTGAGTGAAAACCTGTGTATTTGGTCCATAACTTTCTGTTCAGTCAGACAATGTGATTTTCTGGATTTTTTTTCTCGTTTTGTCTCTCATTGTTGAGGAGAACCTATGATGCAAATTACAGGCCTCTCTCATCTTTTTAAGTGGGAGAACTTGCGCAATTGGTGATTGACTAAATACTTTTTTGCCCCACTATATGTATTTCAGTGGAGGTCTAAATATTGATAACTCCTCAAAAGTACAAAAAATTAAAATTTTTCAAAATTATCATTAAATGAAATGACTGTTGCATGTAACTGCATTTGTTTTAGCTGTGTGTGTTAATCAGTAACCCACTGGCAACAATACAGGTGCTGTATGTTGTACCAAGAACGAACACAAATATAACAGTCCAACATTTACAGAAATAGAATGCAGCCTAATTTTTAGTACAGCAGTTTACTTTTAAGAGACATTACCTTGGGACTAGCTCTCAGAGCATCCAGCTCAAGGAATATCTTTTGAAATGCCTCAAAAGTGCTTTTTATTTCTTTTGGGTAGCACAGGTTGAGTGCATACATAAGTCCCATGCGCAAGGCACATGCTCTTGGGACAGTCAGGCCATCCAGGACTTCTTCTCCCTCAATCACCACTGTTGCATTGGCTGGTTCAGATGACCCTCTGCTCACAGCAATCTTCACGACTTCATCACCATCCTGGCATAAGTAGGTCAGAATCAATGTCAGTTTTTTTTTTATTTTTGGACATATGTAAAACAAGAATGTACAGTGTGTCTCAACTTCAGGATTAAACCTGGGCTTTGGGGATGGTCACTGAGAAGCATAACAAACCATTTTAATGGCATACTTTTTGAGACAAACACTGCTCACAAAGGCTTGTTCAAACTTACTTTCACTTTCTGGCAATAACGAAACTTACTGAATATATCACTGATCATCCTGATTTTCTTTCCTATCATTCAGTTGCACTGTTTGCCATCCCTAAATACAGCCCAGGCTAAATCTTGAAGTTATCAGTTCAAGTGTTGGATTTACCTACCAACTGTTCTTTGAAGAGATCCTGTTCCTGTTCTCTCAGGTACACAATTAAGCTACGGATTGCAGCTTCTCTCCTCCTTTCTACAGACGGTTCCTGTAATACAAGAAAATTAAATTAAAAAAATAAATCTATCTTTAAAAAGAAATAATGTGCAAACCAAAAACTATATTTATTCATCATTGTATTTACTTTTTTGTGTTGGAAGTGTTGAATGAATAACTATGAAAGACAACTGTTATGTATTAATTTATTATCCATCCATCCATTTTCTTCCGCTTATCCGGGGCCAGGTCGTGGGGGCAGCAGTCTGACCAGAGTAGCCCAGACTTCCCGATCCGCACACACATCCTCCAGCCCTTCCGGGGGAACACCAAGGCCTTCCCAGGCCAGCCGAGAGATGTAGTCTCTCCAGCACATCCTGGGTCTTCCCCGGGGCCTCCCCCCGAAGGGAGGTGCATGGACCACCTCCCCAGGAAGGCGTCCAGGGGGCATCCGGAAAAGATGCCCGAGACAATTGACAGACGAATCAGTGCAGCGTCTGCAGTGATGCGGTCGCTGTATCGGACCGTTGTGGTCCCAGACGCTTCACCGATCCGTCTATCAATCTCACATTCCATCCGACCCTCACTCGTGAACAAGACCCCAAGATACTTCAACTGCTCCACTTGAGGCAAGGACACTCCACCGACCTGAAGAGGGCAAGCCACCTTTTTCCAGTCAAGAACCATGGCCTCAGATTTGGAGGTGCTGATTTTCATCCTGGTCGCCCCACACTTGGCTGCAAACTGCCCCAGTGCACACTGAAGGTCCTGGTTCAACGAAGCCAACAGAACCACATCATCACAAACAGCAGAGATGAGATCCTGAGGCTGCCAAACTGGACTCCCTCCGACCCCTGGCTGTGACTAGAAATTCTGTCCATAAAAATAATAAACACAACTGGTGACAAAGGGCAGCCCTGGCGGAGGCCAACTTGCACTGGGAACAGGTCCGACTTACTGCCGGCAATGCGAACCAGACTCCGGTCATACAGGGAACGGACAGCCATCAGCAAAGGACTTAATTTATGATATATTTACTTAAATATCCCATCAACACCTCCTAAAAAAAATCAAGTGATTTGATGTATTTTAAATGAACTGTGTTACATTAATTTATACCTCTAGCAGCATTTTCTTTATGTGCTGAATCTTCATTTTTGCAGCTCCTCCTCTTGACGACACCAGTGCCATTATTTTCGGGGTATATTGGTCCAGTTTTGCCATGAATGTTGTCTCAAGGCCAACAGTGGTGATCCTTCTGAATTCTTTGTTTATCTGTATAAAACACAAATAAATAGACAATTTGTTAATGTAGAAAATTGACTGACATGGCACATACTGTAAACCATTTTATGAAACAATATTTACCTGAGTTGCATCGAAAAGACCAGGCCATCGGTCTCTCAAGTCACTGATTGATGGTGCTTGATTGACACCTTCCTGCCTGCGAATGGAGAATGTCTTTGCCATTTTCTCACTGATGACCTGGCACTTGCTCCTCTTCTTTACTTCATCAAGGAGCTCCAATCTTACATTTTCCAAAGTTCCTTCCGTTTCTCCTTGTGGGTGAGGAGGTAAATAGTTCACCTCTGCCCTTTTTGGCTTTTTGATATTCTTTGCGGGTGCTTTCTCATGTGCTCGCTTCTTTTTGAGAGAGTTCACATCAAGCTCAGGACATCCAAGCCCTCTCAATTTAGATCTATAGCTGGCCATTTTATATTTCAGTCTTTGTTGCCATGCGTAGCATCCATTATATGACCCTGGTTCTTTAAGGCAAGGATGTTTCTGAATTAGTGCCTCAGCAACATCGGCTAACTGCGCACTTGTGGGGTAGGCAACATACAGAAAGATGCTTTCAGCCAGTTTCTCAAGGATTTCTGTAAGGATTGTGGCTGTTATGTATGAACCTAGAGATGTCCTACTAATACTTACCATCAGAGGGCAGACTGCCATTAAGGCATATAGGAACCCTGAATGTAACCATAGCTACCAGTCAGGACAATAAAAGGAAGTGAATGAACCAGCAGGAAGTGGTCCTCCGTGCTCTGTGTGTCGAGTAATAATGTTTACTTAGTTACACTATAAGGGAGCAACATAATATAAATTGGCGACGAGTCGTGTGTTTCGGAATACTTTTCATCGACTGGCTGTGAAAGTTAGTCAGCTTGGAGCAAGTTTTGGACTGAAATGAACACCCGCGTTTTTGGATAGCTAATGTGCTAATCAACTGTGAGCCAGCCGTCATCGGATGACCCGAGGACAGCTAGTTCTACGTCAACGGATTCAAGGGCATCGAGTGCTTCAAGTTCATCTACAGTGCAAGTAATCCCAGGAACACGTATGATGGCTGGAATATATGGACATATGGACGTTTTCGATGAGTCTGGGGAGCAATGGGCAACATATATTGAACGTTTTGAGCATTATGTGGTGGCTAATGACATTCATGAGGCTAAGAAAGTTTCAATACTGTTCAGTGTGATGGGACCTAAAACGTATGGACTGCTTCGTAGCTTAGTAGCTCCCGTGGCACCTGGTACAAAGACTTACGAACAGGTGGTGATTGTACTTAAAGATCACTTCACACCGAAACCACTTGTTATAGCCGAAAGGTTCAGGTTCCACAAATGCAATCAGGGGAAAGGAGAAACGGTAGCGCAGTATGTAGCAGTGCTCAAGAAGCTATCGGAACACTGCGAGTTCGGGGCCTACCTAGAGGATGCTCTGAGAGACAGATTTGTATGCGGACTGAAATGCGAAGCTGTGCAGAAACGGCTTCTGACTGAGGAGAATCTCACGTTCAAGAAAGCAGTTGAACATGCAGTGTCAGCAGAGACAGCAGCACGCGATGTACAGCAGTTAAGCAATTCCCTGAAAGTGAATGCAGTGTTTTCGCAAGCTGCCGAAAATGCCGCCGCTGTGGGAAAGCAAATCATAGTGATGACTGCTGGTACAAAGACCGCGAATGTCACCAGTGCGGGAGGAAAGGCCACACGAAACGAATGTGCAGGAGTAAATCAAAAAGCAGTCACGAAAGAGAGCATAAACACAAAGAGGGAAAGCCTGAACAGAAAACCCATGCACACAAACACAGCGTGAAAGATAGGAAGAAAAAATCTGTTACGTCGAGGCGAATGAAAGTGAAAGTGAAGCGACGAAATCAGACAGTGACAATGATTTGGGACTGTATGCAGTGTCAGAAAAAGGGAAATATTCACACATATCAGTAATGCCAAAAGTCAATGGAAAGAAAATGGAGATGGAATTGGATACAGGGGCGGCAGTGTCATTGATTCCTTAGGAACTGTACAAACGAAAGCTGCACAAATTCCCTCTGCAACCCACTGATATCATGCTCAAGACATACACAGGAGAGGCTTTGGCACCAGAAGGAGTCATTAAAGTGCAAGTGGAATTGAACAAGCAACGTGCTGTCTTGCCACTGTACGTGGTGAAGGTGGATGCTCCACCATTGTTTGGCAGGGAGTGGCTGAGAGCCATTAAACTGAATTGGAGAGAGTTAAAGACTGTACATGCAATTGAGCACAGACAGACAGACAGCTTAGAGACCGTGTTAAAGAGACACTCTGCTGTTTTCTCCGATAAGTTAGGCACCATGAAGGGAGTGAAAGCCAGGCTCACTCTGACCAAACAGTGCTCCCAAATTCTGCCCACCACGCAATGTGCCATATGCTCTCCGACCGCGAGTGGAGGCCGAGCTGAAACGCCTGACTGAGCTTGGCGTCATCTCACCTGTGGTGCATAGTGACTGGGCTACACCCATGGTGCCCGTGAACAAAAAGGATGGCACCGTGAGACTCTGTGGGGATTTCAAAGTCACCCTCAACCTAGCTCTGTACATCAAGAAGTACCCAATCCCCCGTATTGAGGACTTGTTCGCTTCTCTCACTGGAGGTCAACGCTTCAGTAAGCTGGATCTGTCCAATGCGTATCTACAGATGGAAGTAGAAGAGATCTCCAAGAAGCTGCTGACCATCTCAACACAGAAAGGACTTTTCTGCTTCAACCGCTTACCGTTTGGGGTAGCGTCATCGCCCGCCTTGTTCCAGAAGGCAATGGACCAGGTGCTCCTCGGGCTGCCACACACTCACTGCTACCTGGACGACATACTTGTCAGTGGTCCTGACAAGCAGACACATCTGAAAACCCTGGATGCAGTACTCAGCAGGCTAGAGGAATACAGCCTGCACCTCAAGCAAAAGAAATGTCTCTTCTTCCAGGAGTCCGTGGAATACCTGGGCCACATCATCGATGCTGCTGGGCTTCACAAGTCACTGGAGAAGGTACGCGCCATCATGGAAGCACCAGCACCAGGCGATGTAAGTTAACTTCGATCTTTCCTAGGAATGCTTAACTATTATGGACGCTTCATCCCTGACCTGGCCACTGTGCTAAAGCTGCTGAACGAACTGCTGAACAAAGAAAAGAAATGGCAGTGGATGTCAGCCTGTGCATCAGTGTTCCAGAAAGCTAAGACACTCCTGGTATCACAAGAGGTGCTCACACACTACAACCCTGAACTGCCTCTCCGCCTCGCTTGCGATGCTTCACCCTATGGGGTCGGAGCTGTCCTCTCTCATGTCAAGCCGGATGGCGATGAAAAACCCATCGCCTGTGCATCCAGAACTCTCAGCAAAGCAGAACAAAATTATGCTCAGATTGAGAGGGAGGCGTTAGCGATAGTCTTTGGACTACGCAAGTTCCACCAGTACCTGTATGGCAATACCTTCACTCTACTCACTGACCATCGCCTGCTTACAACCATCCAGTGAAAAGCACACCATCCATGGTTGCAGCTCTCATGCAACGCTGGGCGCTCCTGCTCTCCGCTCACAATTACACCATCGAGTACAGGAAAGGGGCCGTACATGCCAACGCTGGACTGTCGAGGTTACCACTTGCTCATGCCCCCAGTGAGAAACAAGGTGCAGTGGAGGTGTTCTACACGTCACAGTTGGACACATTGCCAGTCAGCAACGCCGACATCAAGCGTCACACCATGTCTGACTCCACCCTGTCCTGTGTCATGGAAATGGTCACAACTGGCCATTTTCCAGCGCCGCCATGATCTCACTGTGCAGCACGGATGCCTCATGTGGGGTTTGAGAGTGATTGTGCCCCCCAAACTATGCCCCCGGGTGCTGAAAGAGCTACACTCTGCACACCCAGGTGTAGTAAGGATGAAGAGCTTAGCTCGCAGCTACGTGTGGTGGCCAGACATTGACTCCCAGATCGAGCACCAAGCAAGGTCATGCCACTCATGTCAGCGTGTGCAGAAAGACCCTGGCCTAGTACCCTTACACCCGTGGATGTGGCCATCCAGTCCCTGGGAATGGATACATGTGGACTTTGCCGGTCCATTTGAAGGGCACATGTACCTGGTCGTGGTGGACGCACACTCCAAATGGCCCGAGGTACACATCATGGATAGCACCACATCCAGCAAGACCATCCAAGTGCTTAGGGGATTTTTTAGTTGCTATGGCATTCCACACAGTCTTGTGAGTGACAACGGCCCTCAGTTCTGCTCTGAGGAATTCAGCATGTTTCTGAAAGCCAATGGAGTCAAACACATTCGCTCAGCACCGTACCACCCTGCCTCCAATGGCTTGGCAGAGCGATTTGTGCAAACCTTCAAGCACGCTCTGAAATCTTCCAGAGGATCTACACCAGTGCAACAGCGTCTGGATACGTTCCTCCTGACATACCGCAACACCCCTCATGCAACAACCAAGGAAAGCCCTGCAATGCTGTTCATCGGACGCAAGTTGCATTCTCGATTGGATTTCTTGAAACCAAATGTGGCTGGAGCAGTGCCCCAGTCACAAGAGGCTCAACAGCAACGACGCCAGCTACACTCTAAACAGAGACAGTTTGAAGGTGGTGAGCCAGTGCTCGACCACGATTATAGGAGGGGGGAGGATAAGTGGACGCAAGCTGTGATGATTGAGAAGACCGGACCAGTGTCCTACAAGGTAAATGTGGGAACACAAGGGGTCTGGAAGCGTCATGTGGACCAGATGCTGACTCGGCTCAAGTCAGACGCACCAGAAACTGCAGTGAGTCTTCCTGTGAGTTCTCCGTTGTCACTACCTCAGACAACCACACCTGGTGCCACACTTGACCCAAATATACCTCAACAGAAGGAGGCTACTGATACAGTTCCACACACACCACATGCACCACTCAAAACACCCAAGACACCACACACACTACCCAAAGCACCCAAGACACCACAGTCCACAGAAATGGCACACACAGAATGTACAGAGACAACAGGGACTGTACGACGATATCCTGTGAGGATCACACGTCCACCACTCCGTTTCAGGGATCAGTGAACGTGTTAAAAAAACAAAAAACAAAAAAAAAAAAAAAAGAGTTAAAGAATGTTTAAGAATATTTGCCTTTGCAGAATGTTGTTCAATGGTTGAGTTTTGAAACTTTGAAGTGATTATAAGCCGTAACATAACTCTCCTATTTTCTGTTAATGTTATTGAGAAGTAAAGAAAGAAATAATCTCAGGTAGTTTAAATAGTTTATGTATTTTATATAGTCTCGTGTAGTTTAAAGGGGATATAATGTCTTAAATTGCTTCAGAAGAAATGTTTTTGTTATTGACAACAAATTTTAGTGGGGAGGAGGTATGTTATGTATGAACCTAGAGATATCCTACTAATACTTACCACCAGAGGGCAGACTGCCATTAGGGCATATAGGAACCCTGAATGTAACCATAGCTACCAGTCAGGACAACAAAAGGAAGTGAATGAACCAGCAGGAAGTGGTCCTCCGTGCTCTGTGTGTCGAGTAATAATGTTTACTTAATTACACTATAAGGGAGCAACATAATAGTGGCAAAGTTGAGCTTAATTCCATCGTTCTTGAAAATTTCATTTCCTGAGGCCAGCACAAGCTCTGTGTCATATGCAAAATTAGGTACTGGAAATTCAGTGGGTCAACGCTGTGTACGTCGAGTTACATGTTCAGGTGATGAAAGAATCATTGTGTGTTGTGATCCAGAAGAGCAGGCACTGCTAGCAGGATGGACAGAGATCTCTGAATTAGGAAGTGAGGTTACTGATGTACTCTCAAAGGAACTGTCAACATCAGGAAAGGTTAGAGCAGGGGTTGCCAAGTTCGGTCCTCGAGAGCCACATTCCTGACACTCTTAGTTGTCTCCCTGCTCCAACACACCTGAATCCAATGAAAGGCTCATTAAAAGTCTGCTAACGAGTCTTTCATTGGATTCAGGTGTGTTGGAGCAGGGAGACAAAAGAGTGTCAGGAATGTGGCTCTCGAGGACCGAACTTGGCCACCCCTGGGTTAGAGTAACAGTAGGAGCCTCAACAATGGGAACCACGTTAATGGTATCCTTGTCCTTGATGTCACTTATTGAGGTAAGAGAAAAATATTCCTCTCCAAAGTCAGCATCCTTATAATGCAAGGTAAAGTTCCCATCAAGCGCAAATTTCTCTCTCACAATAGACTCAAGTTCATCCACAGTATCAGGGATTCCATGGGGTAAGTCCGGTTTGCGAATTTCATGGTCCTGAAGAATGATGCGAAGTTTGGCTTGAGGAGACATCAGGGTATCTATAAGAGAAAACATTACATCAGTTTGGATTATAGAATACATTCAGACGCATCCCATAATCATTCAGTATGGGAGAAGAATATGACCAACAAAAGTTACTCCAGATAAATAAAAGCTTTGGACTTAGACTTGTCATTACATTTATCATATAAACTAGTATACTGAGAGGTACTGGATGATAACATTACATTACACTGTGACATTTTCTCATCATCAAACTTCACACCAAGTCTTAATTTTGTGTCCATAAATATACTTCTATAGACCCTACCGCAAAAACAAAACAAAATCCTATATGATTGCTTATACTTTGACTAAATAATAAGGCAAATAACAAGGGGTGGAAGAAAGCTTTGCTTACTTTAACATTTTGCCCTAAAGAATAATGTAATGAAAATAAAACTACAAAGATTACCATCTTGTTGTCCATCTAAGTATTATGGACCTCATATTTACAAGTACTACTCAGATGACGTTTTTACATCTCCATCTTGGCAGAGTCATGAAGAGCCTAACATCCTCTCCTTCTCAGCTAGAATTAATGTGGTCTGGGTTTAAAAGCCATACCATGCTTCTAGTAAATTGAGACACTAGTATTGCCTAATGTTTGATTATAGATTGAACAATATCACACTTTGAAAATATTGGAATACACCCATCGAAGGAGTTGTATAATGTCGCTCACTACACCTGCAAATGAAACTTATCATTTGTGCTCAAGTGTGGGGCAAGCACATTCAGTTTTTCTTGCAGCAAAGGTCAGTGGAACTGGTTGTGGTGCATCCGTTCTATCTGCCCATCTATATGGGAACTCTTTGATTAGTTTATTTAATTCATCCAGTGTGAAATATTTCCCTTTGATTAAGGCATTTAGACATAGTGCTAACTCTAAGGGAACAATACCTTGAAAGAGATCATGAAGCAAATCAGGTGGGTAGCCAGATAGAAAACATTGAAATATTTTAGTTTAGCAGTCAGTGGGCACTGTCCCTTTACTCCATAACAATGAGATGCACTTGTATCTCTCTGCGCTGTCTGAACATGCACCCTGTGCTCTTGTGTTGTCCGAGGACAAAATGCTCCTGTCTTAACTTCACTCATTTAGAATTGGGATCTTTCTCCAAGACAGAACCTGCAGACGTGTGTACTTGAGAAGCTCTCCACAAACCCTCCAATACAGTGGGCTCCAAGGTTATCTGCAACAACACAAAATACAGTACCTTTGACTCATAGACCTAGTGAAGGAATGTAAAGTCCTTCTTCTTCTAGGCTGTCCTTTAACAGTGGTTCTAACACAGCACTATAGCCAAACTTTTTAACATCATCAGCCTTGCAGAGAATGGCAAGTTAGATTGATGTCAGCGAGGATCTGAGCAATGGTGGCACATTAGCTAAAACCCAATATACAGCAGTAATTTTGTTTTTTTTCTTGATGTGCCAAGTGGATTACACACTTCAAAATCATCCACATACAGAATGAGAGAAATGGCTGGATTGTTTTCTGATAGCAATGTATAGTTTTTAAAATGTATGCCATCATGAAATGATTTATATTGAGTGTCAGACCTGCTGTCTGTTTCAGCGCTATGTCTGAGCAAATCCTGGATCTCTTTTTTTTTTTCTTCAAAACCTCATGTAAAGACTTCAAAATGGGTATATATTGGAAACTTTTCTTCTTCCTAGCACTGAGAAGATACTCAATAGGTTCCACCATGGAAAAATTCTCCTTGAAATACTCTCTTTTGTAGGAAGTGGAAAGAGGAGCATTCTGTCCTAGAGCTAATGTAATTGGGTTAGACTTGCATAGCTCTGTCACCATCTCTGAGATGATCAAATCATCAACCTCACAGTTATGCTTTTTTAAGCATGACTGTAAAATATCTTTTAAAATAGGACCTGAAGCTGATGAAGTAATAAAGTGCAGTTCTTCCACTAACTCATCAATACACCTTTGTGGGACATTGAATATGCTTTCCATTTTCAGCAGCAAGTGGGCTAATTTGTTTTCAATTAAGTTAGGCAATTCTCTCATTTCTTCATCTTCAGGATCTTCACTCACTATACCCTCCATATCCTGCTCAATAGTATCATCCCCTGTATTTGAAGGATTAACATACCTCTGTAAGAGATCAGGCTTGAAGTCATCCAGGGAATGCTGAGTGTGTTTCCGGTTCCTATGAGAGGCAAATGTTGCACAAATGTTTGTTTTGAAAGAGCAATTTTCAAAAACACAAGACACGGTTTCCTTTTTTTTTTAAATGACGGCCAATGGGTTCAAAGTATTTTTTTTGCTGTGGAGATGGTGTTTGAAGAGCAACATAAACATTTAAAAGACAGAACTTCTCTGTGTGTCCCTGTCTCACAGGCTGAATGGCTTCTTGACAGATGGGTTCTGAGGCTGCCCCATGTTTTAAATGAGCAACAACACTCCCAATAGAGGCAAGGGAGAAATTCTCCACCATGTCCATGTCTAAGCCTGTAATGCTTTAAAAGATCAGTTCTTCTTGACACTTCAAATTTGCAGATTTTACAGGACCAATTCATGTTTAAAACTAAACAAAGCTCTGTTTAAACTGCTTGAAATGTTTAGAGATCCACAGCTACAACCCCTGGCAAAAATTATGGAATCACTGGCCTCAGAGGATGTTCATTCAGTTGTTTAATTTTGTAGAAAAAAAGCAGATCACAGACATGACACAAAACTAAAGTCATTTCAAATGGCAACTTTCTGGCTTTAAGAAACACTATAAGAATCAAGAAAAAAAGATTGTGGCAGTCAGTAACGGTTACTTTTTTAGACCAAGCAGAGGAAAAAATATGGAATCACTCAATTCTGAGGAAAAAATTATGGAATCACCCTGTAAATTTTCATCCCCCAAATTAACACCTGCATCAAATCAGATCTGCTCATTGACATTGACCCTATGCCATGACATTGACCCTATGTGTCTTTTTGCAAGGAATATTTTTGCAGTTTTTGCTCTATGGCAAGATGCATTATCATCTTGAAAAATGATTTCATCATCCCCAAACATCCTTCAATTGTCCAAATATCAACATAAACTTGTGCATTTATTGATGATGTAATGACAGCCATCTCCCCAGTGCCTTTACCTGACATGCAGCCCCATATCATCAATGATTGTGGAAATTTACATGTTCTCTTCAGGCAGTCATCTTTATAAATCTCATTGGAAGGCACCAACACAAAAGTTCCAGCATCATCACCTTGCCCAATGCAGATTCGAGATTCATCACTGAATATGACTTTCATCCAGTCATCCACAGTCCACAATTGCTTTTCCTTAGCCCATTGTAACCTTGTTTTTCTGTTTAGGTGTTAATGATGCCTTTCGTTTAGCTTTTCTGTATGTAAATCCCATTTCCTTTAGGCGGTTTCTACAGTTCGGTCACAGACGTTGACTCCAGTTTCCTCCCATCGTTCCTCATTTGTTTTGTTGTACATTTTTCGATTTTTGAGGACATATTGCTTTAAGTTTTTTCTGTCTTGACGCTTTGATGTCTTCCTTGGTCTACCAGTATGTTTGCCTTTAACAACCTTCCCATGTTGTTTGTATTTGGTCCAGAGTTTAGACACAGCTGACTGTGAACAACCAACATCTTTTGCAACATTGCGTGATGATTTACTCTATTTTAAGAGTTTGATAATCCTATCCTTTGTTTCAATTGACATCTCTCGTGTTGGAGCCATGATTCATGTCAGTCCACTTGTGTGTTCACTCCTTTTTAGATGCAGACTAACGAGCAGATCTGATATGATGCAGGTGTTAGTTTTGGGGATGAAAATTTACAGGGTGATTCCATAATTTTTTCCTAAGAATTGAGTGATTCCATATTTTTTTCCTCTGCTTGGTCTAAAAAAGTAACCGTTACTGACTGCCACAATCTTTTTTTTTCTTGATTTCTTATAGTGTTTCTTAAAGCCAGAAAGTTGCCATTTGAAATGACTTTAGTTTTGTGTCATGTCTGTGATCTGCTTTTTTTTTCTACAAAATTAAACAACTGAATGAACATCCTCCGAGGCCGGTGATTCCATAATTTTTGCCAGGGGTTGTATAATGCATAAAGCCTATGCAGTATCACTTTTAGAAAAACTTGTTGCCTATGATGTGTTTCTAAATTGAAGGTGGGAAAACCAAAAATTTGCTTGCAACCAACTGCACAAAAATTATCCTTTGCCTTAGGATATAAAATATTTAAAATACTTTTGGACTGTGTCATTGTTGTCTCAATATGTTGAAATTTCTTTCTTTAAAAAGTGAATTAAAAAAAAACAAGGGGATGTGTTAAACAGAAGTTGTGGTGACTACACATACATTTTGATGATTCCTAACTTCAGAAAATTCCACGTGTCTCAAGAGCAAAACAAAAATACGCAGGCCTACTGCAGCCTCACTAAAAGGAAACCTTTTCTATGGCATTTCTACAAATAATGTCAGTGCCTTAACGTATTGCACATACAACCCCTGGCAATAATTATGGAATCACCGGCCTCGGAGGATGTTCATTCAGTTGTTTAATTTTGTACAAAAAAAGCAGATCACAGGCATGACACAAAACTAAAGTCATTTCAAATGGCAACTTTCTGGCTTTAAGAAACACTAAAAGAAATCAAGAAAAAAAATTGTGGCAGTCAGTAACGGTTACTTTTTTAGACCAAGCAGAGGGAAAAAAAATATGGACTCACTCAATTCTGAGGAATAAATTATGGAATCACCCTGTAATTTTCATCCCCAAAACTAACACCTGCATCAAATCAGATCTGCTTGTTAGTCTGCATCTAAAAAGGAGTGATCACACCTTGGAGAGCTGTTGCACCAAGTGGACTAACATGAATCATGGCTCCAACACAAGAGATGTCCATTGAAACAAAGGATAGGATTATCAAACTCTTAAGAGGGTAAATCATCATGCAATGTTGCAAAAGATGTTGGTTGTTCACAGTCAGCTATGTCTAAACTCTGGACCAAATACAAACAACATGGGAAGGTTGTTAAAGGCAAACATACTGGTAGACCAAGGAAGACATCAAAGCGGTCAAGACAGAAAACTTAAAGCAATGTGTCTCAAAAATTGAAAATGCACAACAAAACAAAGAGAAACGAATGGAAGGAAACTGGAGTCAACGTCTGTGACCGAACTGTAAGAAACCGCCTAAAGGAAAATGGGATTTACATACAGAAAAGCTAAACGAAAGCCATCATTAACACCTAAACAGAAAAAAACAAGGTTACAATGGGCTAAGGAAAAGCAATCGTGGACTGTGGATGACTGGATGAAAGTCATATTAAGTGATGAATCTCAAATCTGCATTGGGCAAGGTGATGATGCTGGAACTTTTGTTTGGTGCAGTTCCAATGAGATTTATAAAGATGACTGCCTGAAGAGAACATGTAAATTTCCACAGTCATTATGATATGGGGCTGCATGTCAGGTAAAGGCACTGGGGAGATGGCTGTCATTACATCATCAATAAATGCACAAGTTTACGTTGATATTTTGGACACTTTTCTTATCCCATCAATTGAAAGGATGTTTGGGGATGATATCATTTTTCAAGATGATAATGCATCTTGCCATAGAGCAAAAACTGTGAAAACATTCCTTGCAAAAAGACACATAGGGTCAATGTCATGGCCTGCAAATAGTCCGGATCTTAATCCAATTGAAAATCTTTGGTGGAAGTTGAAGAAAATGGTCCATGACAAGGCTCCAACCTGCAAAGCTGATCTGGCAACAGCAATCAGAGAAAGTTGGAGCCAGATTGATGAAGAGTACTGTTTGTCACTCATTAAGTCCATGCCACAGAGACTGCAAGCTGTTATAAAAGCCAGAGGTGGTGTAACAAAATACTAGTGATGTGTTGGAGCGTTCTTTTGTTTTTCATGATTACATAATTGTTTCCTCAGAATTGAGTGATTCCATATTTTTTTCCATCTGCTTGGTCTAAAAAAGTAACCGTTACTGACTGCCACAATTTTTTTTTTCCTGATTTCTTATAGTGTTTCTTAAAGCCAGAAAGTTGCCATTTGAAATCAATCAATTTTTTTTTTATATAGCACCAAATCACAACAAACAGTTGCCCAAATGCGCTTTATATTGTAAGGCAAGGCCATACAATAATTATGTAAAACCCCAACGGTCAAAATGACCCCCTGTGAGCAAGCACTTGGCTGCAGTGGGAAGGAAAAACTCCCTTTTAACAGGAAGAAACCTCCAGCAGAACCAGGCTCAGGGAGGGGCAGTCTTCTGCTGGGACTGGTTGGGGCTGAGGGAGAGAACCAGGAAAAAGACATGCTGTGGAGGGGAGCAGAGATCAATCACTAATGATTAAATGCAGAGTGGTACATACAGAGCAAAAAGAGAAAGAAAGAAAGTGCATCATGGGAACCCCCCAGCAGTCTACGTCTATAGCAGCATAACTAAGGGATGGTTCAGGGTCACCTGATCCAGCCCTAACTATAAGCTTTAGCAAAAAGGAAAGTTTTAAGCCTAATCTTAAAAGTAGAGAGGTGTCCTGTCTCCCTGATCTGATTAGGAGCTGGTTCCACAGGAGAGGAGCCTGAAAGCTGAAGGCTCTGCCTCCCATTCTACTCTTACAAACCCTAGGAACTACAAGTAAGCCTGCAGTCTGAGAGCGAAGCGCTCTATTGGGTTGATATGGTACTATGAGGTCCCTAAGATAAGATGGGACCTGATTATTCAAAACCTTATAAGTAAGAAGAAGAATTTTAAATTCTATTCTAGAATTAACGGAAGCCAATGAAGAGAGGCCAATATGGGTGAGATATGCTCTCTCCTTCTAGTCCCCGTTACTACTCTAGCTGCAGCATTTTGAATTAACTGAAGGCTTTTAGGGAACTTTAGGACAACCTGATAATATGAATTACAATAGTCCAGCCTAGAGGAAATAAATGCATGAATTAGTTTTTTCAGCATCACTCTGAGACAAGACCTTTCTAATTTTAGAGATATGCGTAAATGCAAAAAGCAGTCCTACATATTTTGTTTAATATGCGCTTTGAATGACATATCCTGATCAAAAATGACTCCAAGATTCTCACAGTATTACTAGAGGTCAGGGTAATGCCATCCAGAGTAAGGATCTGGTTAGACACCATGTGTTTTCTAAGATTTATGGGGCCAAGTACCAATAACTTCAGTTTTATCTGAGTTTAAAAGCAGGAAAGTAGAGGTCATCCATGTCTTTATGTCTGTAAGACAATCCTGCAGTTTAGCTAATTGGTGTGGTCCCTCTGGCTTCATGATAGATAAAGCTGGGTATCATCTGTGTAACAATGAAAATTTAAGCAATACCGTCTAATAATACTGCCCAAGGGAAGCATGTATAAAGTGAATAAAATTGGTCCTAGCACAGAACCTTGTGGAACTCCATAATTAACTTTAGTCTGTGAAGAAAGATTCCCCATTTACATGAACAAATTGTAATCTATTAGACAAATATGATTCAAACCACCGCAGCGCAGTGCCTTTAATACCTATGGCATGCTCCATTCTCTGTGATAAAATTTTATGGTCAACAGTATCAAAAGCAGCACTGAGGTCTAACAGAACAAGCACAGAGATGAGTCCACTGTCCGAGGCCATAAGAAGATCATTTGCAACCTTCACTAATGCTGTTTTCTGTACTATGATGAATTCTAAAACCTGACTGAAACTCTTCAAATAGACCATTCCTCTGCAGATGATCAGTTAGCTGTTTACAACTACCCTTTCAAGAATTTTTGAGAGAAAAGGAAGGTTGGAGATTGGCCTATAATTAGCTAAGATAGCTGGGTCAGGTGATGGCTTTTTAAGTAATGGTTTAATTACTGCCACCTTAAAAGCCTGTGGTACATAGCCAACTAACAAAGATAGATTGATCATATTTAAGATTGAAGCATTAAATAATGGTAGGGCTTCCTTGAGCAACCTGGTAGGAATGGGGTCTAATAAACATGTTGATGGTTTGGATGAAGTAACTAATGAAAATAACTCAGACAGGACAATCGGAGAGAAAGAGTCTAACCAAATGCCGGCATCACTGAAAGCAGCCAAAGATAACGATACATCTTTGGGATGGTTATGAGTAATTTTTTCTCTAATAGTTAAAATTTTGTTAGCAAAGAAAGTCATGAAGTCATTACTAGTTAAAGTTAATGGAATACTCAGCTCAATAGAGCTCTGACTCTTTGTCAGCCTGGCTACAGTGCTGAAAGAAACCTGGGGTTGTTCTTATTTTCTTCAATTAGTAATGAGTAGAAAGATGTCCTAGCTTTACGGAGGGCTTTTTTATAGAGCAACAGACTCTTTTTCCAGGCTAAGTGAAGATCTTCTAAATTAGTGAGACGCCATTTCCTCTCCAACTTACGGGTTATCTGCTTTAAGCTACGAGTTTGTGAGTTATACCACGGAGTCAGGCACTTCTGATTTAAAGCTCTCTTTTTCAGAGGAGCTACAGCATCCAAAGTTGTCTTCAATGAGGATGTAAAACTATTGACAAGATACTCTATCTCACTTACAAAGTTTAGGTAGCTACTCTGCACTGTGTTGGTATATGGCATTAGAGAACATAAAGAAGGAATCATATCCTTAAACCTAGTTACAGCGCTTTCTGAAAGACTTCTAGTGTAATGAACTTATTCCCCACTGCTGGGTAGTCCATCAGAGTAAATGTAAATGTTATTAAGAAATGATCAGACAAAAGGGAGTTTTCAGGGAATACTGTTAAGTCTTCTATTTCCATACCATAAGTCAGAACAAGATCTAAGATATGATTAAAGTGGTGGGTGGACTCATTTACATTTTGAGCAAAGCCAATAGAGTCTAATAATAGATTAAATGCAGTGTTGAGGCTGTCATTCTCAGCATCTGTGTGGATGTTAAAATCACCCACTATAATTATCTTATCTGAGCTAAGCACTAAGTCAGACAAAAGGTCTGAAAATTCACAGAGAAACTCACAGTAACGACCAGGTGGACGATAGATAATAACAAATAAAACTGGTTTTTGGGACTTCCAATTTGGATGGACAAGACTAAGAGTCAAGCTTTCAAATGAATTAAAGCTCTGTCTGGGTTTTTGATTAATTAATAAGCTGGAATGGAAGATTGCTGCTAATCCTCCGCCTCGGCCAGTGCTACGAGCATTCTGGCAGTTAGTGTGACTCGGGGGTGTTGACTCATTTAAACTAACATATTCATCCTGCTGTAACCAGGTTTCTGTAAGGCAGAATAAATCAATATGTTGATCAATTATTATATCATTTACCAACAGGGACTTAGAAGAGAGAGACCTAATGTTTAATAGACCACATTTAACTGTTTTAGTCTGTGGTGGAGTTGAAGGTGCTATATTATTTTTTCTTTTTGAATTTTTATGCTTACATAGATTTTTGCTGGTTATTGGTGGTCTGGGAACAGACACCGTCTCTACGGGGATGGGGTAATGAGGGGATGGCAGGGGGAGAGAAGCTGCAGAGAGGTGTGTAAGACTACAACTCTGCTTCCTGGTCCCAACCCTGGATAGTCACGGTTTGGAGGATTTAAGAAAATTGGCCAGATTTCTAGAAATGAGAGCTGCTCCATCCAAAGTGGGATGGATGCCGTCTCTCCTAACAAGACCAGGTTTTCCCCAGAAGCTTTGCCAATTATCTATGAAGCCAGCCTCATTTTTTTGGACACCACTCAGACAGCCAGCAATTCAAGGAGAACATGCGGCTAAACATGTCACTCCCGGTCCGATTGGGGAGGGGCCCAGAGAAAACTACAGAGTCCGACATTGTTTTTGCAAAGTTACACACCGATTCAATGTTAATTTTAGTGACCTCCGATTGGCGTAACCGGGTGTCATTACTGCCGACATGAATTACAGTCTTACCAAATTTACGCTTAGCCTTAGCCAGCAGTTTCAAATTTCCTTCAATGTCGCCTGCTCTGGCCCCCGGAAGACAATTGACTATGGTTGCTGGTGTCGCTAACTTCACATTTCTCAAAACAGAGTCGCCAATAGCCAGAGTTTGATCCTCGGCGGGTGTGTTGTCGAGTGGGGAAAAACGGTTAGAAATGTGAACGGGTTGGCGGTGTACACGGGGCTTCTGTTTAGGGCTACGCTTCCTCCTCATAGTCACCCAGTCGGCCTGCTTTCCCGGCTGCTCGGGATCTGCCAGAGGGGAACTAACGGCGGCTAAGCTACCTTGGTCCGCACCGACTACAGGGGCCTGGCTAGCTGTAGAATTTTCCACGGTGCGGAGCCGAGTCTCCAATTCGCCCAGCCTTGCCTCCAAAGCTATGAATAAGCTACACTTATTACAAGTACCGTTACTGCTAAAGGAGGCCGAGGAATAACTAAACATTTCACACCCAGAGCAGAAAAGTGCGGGAGAGACAGGAGAAGCCGCCATGCTAAATCGGCTAAGAGCTAGTAGCTGCGCTAAGCTAGCGGATTCCTAAAAACACGCAAAGTGAATAATGTGTAAATAATTTAGAGGTGATTCAGCAGAAGGAGTGCTTTAGTTAAGGCACGTGAAGATTACACTGTGAAACAAATCGTTATCTAGATAACTAGATCAATCTAACTGCGCAGATTAAACAGCTAACAGATACAGAAAAACACAGCTGTGCTCCGGAACAGGAAGTGATACAATACCGCAGTGAGAGCCAACCACCAGTAGAGGCAAAAAAACGAATGACTTTAGTTTTGTGTCATGTCTGTGATCTGCTTTTTTTCTACAAAATTAAACAACTGAATGAAAATCCTCCAAGGCCGGTGATTCCGTAATTTTTGCCAGATGTTGTAGACACAGACCAACACGTATAAAGTTGAAACAGAAATTTCTCTCCTAAAATAATTTGTAACAAGTTTAGTTGTGACAGACAATCGATCTATCACCATGCACCTGTAGCTAGCAAAACCTTCACCATGCACCTGTAGCTAGCAAAACCTTCACCCAGGGCTTAATTTGAGGGGGAGCAAGCCGGAGCGCGCTCCGGAACCTCTGACGTTGTCTCCGCCAGCTATTTATACTGGATCTGTGATCCGCCACCTCTCTTGACTAACAAAATATTAAAAAAAAAATCAGTGATTGCTCTCACTGCCAATCACACCACCGCCCTCCTGTCTGCTGTGCGGAATTGCGCCAAATCTGGCAACAAGTCCAGAGGCTACGCTCGCTGTTTTGATCCGGATGTTGACCGTAGCCGCAGAGCTCCGACTTGGATTCTTTGCGGGTCCTGCATCCGTACCCCCGGAGGCAGTGAGTGAAGGGAGAGCTGCGCATTGTGTTCTGCGTGTGTCTGTTTATAATCTTCTCACACAGAAGAAAAAAGAGAGTGTTTACACAAGAGAGAAAAGTGAGAAAATGTTAATGCCTGTTTGAGAAAAGTGTGTAGTGAGGGGTTTTACAGCCTTAAAACATCTAGTGTAAAACATCTAAGTGTAAAAAAAAAATAGCGCTACTTTGCGGATTTCGTTTATCGCGGGTTATGCCGCGTTCACACCGGGCGCGATCAGACGCTACAAATTCGCGGGGGTCGCGTGGCCTTTGGCCAGACAAACTTTTTGTTGGCAATGTATACATATTTAAATTAACAGTTTTCCATATTTTCAGCTGGACCAGCTTCTTAAAATAAGTTATGAATTTGTTAAAGTAAGTCTATGTAACAAGCTTGTTCTTTTATGTTGAAAAAGCTCTTGATTTTAAGCTCAATGAACTAACCCCATATTTTCAGCTAGACCAGCTTCTTAAAATAAGTTAACTTTTTAAAATAAGTCAGTGTAACAAGCTTATTCTTTTATGTTGAAAAAGCTCTTGATTTTAAGCTCAACTACCTAACCCCATGAATCATTTTTTAGAGTGACACCAACATCTTTACAAATACCAGAAACTGCTGCCCTTATATCAACAGGTGACACGATATGTATGAGGAATATATCATTTTATAAAATTCATATATTTAAGGTTGATAATTTTAGAAATTTTAATTTTTTGTAGTTTTTGTATTTTTTATTTTTTTTTGTATTTTAAATGGCATAAACAAATTAAAATGTATGAAATACCAAGTGACCAAATACTTTTGGAATGAACTGTACATATCTGCTCCCTGAATTCATTTATGTTTAAGAACCTGTTGCACAGGAACATAGGTAAACAGCTGAAGAAACAGTTTAACATCTACAACTGCAATTATTGCAAGATCAGAGACTGGTTGGTTTGAGTTTCTGTCAGAATGCTTTTAGTAAGCTGCTGTGGGAATGATTTGTCTGAGTTCCTTGTGTTTCTACATAGTTCTGGATCTTTACTCATCCCGTTCTTTTGCTGAACTGATTGACTTGTCTGTTTTCTTGGGCTGCAGCATAGTTGTAGTCATTCCACCACTCATTCTGGCCTAGAATAAAATATAAAATATTAATTAAATTTTAATAATTTAAATCATTTTTTGCCCTCTTCGGTAATGGCAGCGCATGCTCCTTCACGTCGCATGGCCAGGTGTGACTCCGCCCTCTAGCTTCACTATATCTAACTCTATGGTTTCATTCTTTTCTTCCCCCATGCAATTTAGATCACATCATGTGACCATTCAAAATGGCGACACCTTTTGGTTGTAGGGGTCCTCATGGCGGATGAGGCGGATGGCCTAGGATGATTGCTTTGTTGATTATTCGCACGTCTCATGGTCTCATCACCAAAATTTTGGCATTGAACTTACTGAATAAAATCAGTAGAATAAAATGCTTTAACATGGGATATTGAATCTAGAGTCAAGTCAGCATTGGGTAATACACCGGTTCCTCCAGGTTGTCCCCAGGGAA
This sequence comes from Thalassophryne amazonica, assembly GCF_902500255.1. Taxonomy (NCBI): domain Eukaryota; kingdom Metazoa; phylum Chordata; class Actinopteri; order Batrachoidiformes; family Batrachoididae; genus Thalassophryne; species Thalassophryne amazonica. The sequence continues at coordinate 68,073,357 of NC_047108.1, forward strand.
AACCTTTTGTACCAGCTGTACTCAGAGGTGATGTTATCAGGTGGAGTCATGAGAGCCATTTCTCTTGCCATCCAGATATTTAAAAAAAACTGTGTTTGTAGTTCAGAAGAGGTTCTGGTGGCCAGGGTTACTGAAAGATATTGCTGACTATGTTAATGCCTGCCAAATGTGTGCTATGCACAAGTCATCCAACTGTCCACCTGCGGGAACATTAATGCTGTTACCTGTTCCAACTTGTAACTGGTCTTCTGACCTCTAGGGGTAATACAGTTGTTTTGACGGTGGTAGATAGATTATCTAAGATGGTTCACTTTGTGCCCTGTCTAAACTTCCCTTGATGAAAGAAATGGCCAAGGTTACGCTCTCACAGGTTTTTAAATTAAAGGATATTGTGTCCGATCGAGGCCCTCAGTTTGTCTCAAACTTCTGTAGGGAATTCTGCCACCTCCTCAGGGTCACCTACAACGTAACCTTGGGGTACCATCCACAGGCCAATGGTCAGGCTGAACACCTTAATCAGGAGCTTGAGCCTCCCGGCATCCTGCCTTGTGGTCATCACAACTTTCCTGGATTGAACTTGCTTACAATAGTCTACCCTCTGGATCCTCTGGCTTTTCTCCTTTTCATGTCGTTTATGGTCACCAACCTCCTCTGTTTCCATCCACAGCTCTCAACTTCTCTGTTTCCTCAGCCCTAAGACTTATCGCTGACAAACCTGGGGTGTTAAACCTGGGGGCGAGAAGGGCTCTGCAACATTCCTTGGTGGCCTATAAGACTGCTGCAGACCAGAAAAGAACCACTGCACCTCCGTACGAACTTGGACAGAAAGTTTGGCTCTCGACTCGCCACCTTCCCTTAAGAGGACTGCCCAGAAAGCTAGCTCCCAGGTTCGTTGGTCCATTCCTGCTCTCAAAGGTTATTAATCCAGTTTCTGTTCATCTCCGTCTCCCAAGGTCAGTACGCATCCACCCATCATGTCAGCCATGTCAAGCCTGTTCGTTCCAGCCCGTTGTGCCTCCTGGTGCTCCCCCACCTCCTGCCCAATGTGTGGATGGTGACCCAGTTTTTACTGTGCGGTGGCTCCTGGACTCTCGCTACTGTTGTTGTGGTGTCCAGTATCTTGTAGACTGGAAGGGATATGAGCCCTAGGAGTGGTCTTGGATTCCCTCCCGCTTCGTGTCGGATGCTGCCTTGATCTGGGAGTTCCATGCAGCTCATCCTGGCTCCCCTGGGCCATCTGAAATCGGCCATGGGGGGTACTGTCAGGGTTCGAGATTTTGTCTTGTCTGTTTTATTTTCTGGTCTGTTTTGTTATATTTTTTGATTCATTGGTATTCTGTGCGTTTATTCTCTTGCTGGGTTTTTCTGCTTGGGTCTGTCTGTCTCTATCTTGCTTGTCTGTCTCTTGGTTCTTGGTGGTGGGCATTTCACTCTCTCTGGCCATGCCGTTGTTCTGGGGTTAGCACACCTGTTCCTGATTTGCAGCTCATCACCTGGGGTTATATAACAGTGCTTTAGTCCCTCGCCGGATTGTTGCGCCTTGTGCTTTTTCTCCAGCTCTGTTCCTTGCATTCCATAGTCCTGCCTGCCTCATTGTGTTCCTGACCACCTGCCTGTTTGATCGACCACACCTCAGCCTGGTGATTTTTGTATTGCTGTGTTTTTTGGACTGCCTACTCATGTACCAACCTCTGCTATCCTCCTCAGTAAAGCCTTTTTACAACCAGAGCTGTTTGTTCGAGGCTTGCATTTGTGTTCAACCATTCCTGACCAACCAGCCTGATGGGAATAGTGTTGCATCTGCAAGCTTACATCTGTCACATGTTGAGTCAATATGTGAATATTTTTGGTCATCTCGATTTGGAGAGGTGTAACCCATGTACCACTTTAAACTGGAACTTGTACAGATGTAGAAGGAGTGAATCTTATGCCAAATCCTCATCTCCATTGTTATCTGTAAATCTTGTCGCCATGTCTTCCACACGGACAAGGAAAGCCGGTTGAAACTGAAGAATAGTCCTAATATCAATGAAACTGACCCTTTTTCTGTTGTGGTGGAAGTCATGATGGTGTTGATTATTAATATGAGAGGGCGGGTTAGGAAATTGTGGGACAGCTCCTTTAATATAGTGCTCATTCTCTAAGTATCTAGAATTATGTGAACTTGGTATATCAAATTTCCTTGATGACTGTTCAAAAGAGGCAAATTTGTTGTCATCATAGAGGTTGTTGAAGTATTTTAGGCCCCACGCCTGCCACATGCTGAATGCCATGTCCTATATTGATGGTTGAAAAAATTGTGGAATGCCACTTGGCTACAGAGATGCATATCTTGGAAATTAAAATGTTTCCTAAATTGTGAGTAAATTCTAAGAGAGAAGTTTATAACAGGAAAAGTATTAGACATAGTTGATGGCATAGACATTGGACTGCCAACTTAGGCTCATAAGGAGGGAGAGCCACGAAGATCTAAGATAAGTCTCCATCTTTACCCAAGTAAGACAGTTCTTGCCTGAATGGTAATGATTCCAGTATGACATGCAGTACGGATTGGCTGCCCAGTAATAATGTTTTAAATGGGGGTGGGGGGGGGTGTCTTCCATCTTGCTTTGCTCTTTGCAGGTAGTCCTTATTCAGATATGAGTGCAATGGCCCCAAATACGGGGTCTATAGTTGCATCCTAAACATTACTGGCGTTGTATCCGAGGGCTCTCTTCAAGATGGTGACTGTTCCTTTAATTGCTGATAGCTGCACCTCATGGGCACTTGGGTGACCAGGGATTGCCTCGAGGTATTTCTTCAGGTTCTTCTATACTGTAAGCCCTGTTGCTCCCACCACAACTGGTATGATATCTATTTCTTTCAATGTTGTTTGTAGGTCATTTTTAAGGTCTTTGTATTTTGTGATCTTTCTCCCTTTCAGCTCTGTTCAGGCCATAGTCATTGGGACTGTTACATAAATAATTTTTGCTGTCTTCTTTCTTGTTCCAGATAACAATATCTGGTTTTATTGCACCTCCTTTGATTTTCCGTTGGATGAGACTGATGCTGGCTCATGTTCCCAGACGTTTCCCTCTACTTCCACCTCCAGTTTCTTGCATACTTTCCAGTGTAGATATTTACAGATCTTGTTGTGCTGGCTTGTATAATGTCTGTCTGCCATGAGGATCTGGCATGCTGATGTTAGATGGTTTACACTCTCAACAGCTGTATGACAGAATAGGCATTTATCATTTTGTGAGATCCTTGCCATTTTTTGAAGCCATTTGTAAGAAGTCCCTGATCTCTCTCCAACTATAATTCTTTCTCCATCGAAACAAAGTTCTCTATTTGTAAGCCACCTTATAGACCCTTCTTTGTCTATGCATTCCTTTTTGAGTTATTCTTGGAATTGGCCAGCCCTTTTGTGCTGTTTCCATCTATCCATTTGATTTTGTTCTCTTTTGCTGTATTTTCCCCTGGTCTGTCTTTCTAGTTTTGTTGCAGGTATCAGACCACCAAAGTTCTAAAGCATTTTCTGTATACACAAAATGTTTGCAGATCTGTCTAAATCTGTTAGTGAGCACTTCTCCTTTGCTGAGATAGTTCATCCCACCTCACAGGTGTGGCATATCAAGATGCTGATTAGACAGCAGGATTATTGCACAGGTGTGCCTAGGGATGGGTATCGAGAACCGGTTCCTTTCGGGTATCATTAAGAAATGGTTCGATCCACTGACATCAATAACCTTTTTACTTAACGATTCCCTTATCGGTCCTTCAGAGTGGCTGTTGTTTTGGGCGGTGTTTGTCAGGAAAATTATCATTTCTCTACATTGATTACAGACCCTACAGCGGGTCTGTAATCAACTTTTCTGCAGCGCAGCTTTGCTTTGAACCTTGAACCAATCGAAGCAGTGATTCGCAGATCGAAGCAGTGCTTCGATCATTGCTTCGTTGATTAATTTTTTTTCTTTCGCTTTCTCCCACTAAAACCCTAAAGAGAGTATTATTTACCTTTTTTTATGTTAAACCGACCTGTTATGGTCTTCTGAAACAGTTGATAGATGTATTTTATAACTTAAAAACGGGACCGATGCTAACACATTAGCATGTCTGTGGCATTTTCAATGTTTCGTAAAGTTAGCATTAAGCAGTTGCAGCTGTCAAGCTTTTGTTGTTGTAAAAGAGTCAAATGTATTACAAATTGTAATATTTTTTAAATTTATTTTTGTTTATATATTAATAATAATAGCAAGCACAACAGTAATAGTAATAACTAATCTAATGATTATATACAATTTTAGGGAAAAAGACAAAGAACATGAATAAAAACACAACAGAAAATATAAAACCAACTAACAATGAACATACTTAGATAAATACATACATACATACATACAGAAACAAATGTTTCCTGTGAACACCTAGTGACTCTTACACCTCCATTTCATCCCTGTCTTATTTAAGTTTAATGACAGTTTGTTTCGGTCAAACCATATTTTCAGTGTGTTAATTTCTTCAGTCATTTCCTCCAGAACTATCTGCCAAGCTAGAAAACTGCTGCATCCTAGTAAGAGCAGAATACTACTGGAATGAATTTGAATAAGGAAAGTTGTTTTTTTTTCTCACTAAATGGATGCTACACTCACTGCAGTTTATTGTCTGGAATAGCCCCAGATTGCGTTTCAGAGCTTCTAGAATTCAAACATTTTCATGCACGTGGTGTTGGGGGGGTAATTTTGGGTTTCAGCTTTTTTTGTTTTTCACCACTTTCATCCCTGAATATGTGAAATCGTGAGTCACTTTTGTGCAGATTAAAGTTACTAACTGGGACTCCTGTCTTGTTGCGAGAAAGAAACGAGAATCGTCCTCCGTTCTGTTCACACAGCTCCAAACGCTGCGCAGCTCTCTGCTGAGTCAAGTTAGAACGATAGAATCCAGTCGGAATTAATAACTTCAAAGCGAAACACTGTTTTGTTTATTTTTATTTATGTCCAAAGATCAAGGATACAGTGACCAATTTCATATTTATTTACTTTAAGTCTCAATGAAATACATAGAAAACCTGTAAAGCCTACTTTTAGTACAAAATTCACAAGAGGTATCGATAAGGGAATCGATAAGGAATCGGATCGATAAGCAGAATCGATAATGGCCACAATAAAAGGCCACTCTAAAATGTGCAGTCTTGCTTTTGGGTGGGGGGGGGCAGAAAACCAAAAGTGTTGCATTTATATTTTTGTTCAGTGAAGGTGGAACACAGTAATAGTCCCTGGACAGCTGCCAGATTGCAGTAAGAACAATAACAATGCAGGATTGCAGTTCAGCAAGATATAATCCAGCAGCACTCGAAATGTGCTTGTGGTCAATCAATCAGTCAATCAGCTTTATTTATATAGTGCCACATCACAACAAACAGTTGCCCCAAGGCGCTTTATATTGTAAGGCAAGGCCATACAATAATTACGTAAAACCCCAACGGTCAAAACGACCCCCTGTGAGCAAGCACTTGGCGACAGTGGGAAGGAAAAACTCCCTTTTAACAGGAAGAAACCTCCAGCAGAACCAGGCTCAGGGAGGGGCAGTCTTCTGCTGGGACTGGTTGGGGCTGAGGGAGAGAACCAGGAAAAAGACATGCTGTGGAGGGGAGCAGAGATCAATCACTAATGATTAAATGCAGAGTGGTGCATACAGAGCAAAAAGAGAAAGAAACACAGTGCATCATGGGAACCCCCCAGCAGTCTAAGTCTATAGCAGCATAACTAAGGGATGGTTCAGGGTCACCTGATCCAGCCCTAACTATAAGCTTTAGCAAAAAGGAAAGTTTTAGGCCTAATCTTAAAAGTAGAGAGGGTGTCTGTCTCCCTGATCTGAATTGGGAGCTCGTTCCACAGGAGAGGAGCCTGAAAGCTGAAGGCTCTGCCTCCCATTCTACTCTTACAAACCCTAGGAACTACAAGTAAGCCTGCAGTCTGAGAGCGAAGCGAACCTTATAAGTAAGAAGAAGAATTTTAAATTCTATCTAGAATTAACAGGAAGCCAATGAAGAGAGGCCAATATGGGTGAGATATGCTCTCTCCTTCTAGTCCCCGTTAGTACTCTAGCTGCAGCATTTTGAATTAACTGAAGGCTTTTCAGGGAACTTGTTGTGTGGGCCGCCAGAAGAGGAGGTACTGCTGGCCCACCACCAGAAGGCGCCCTGCCTGAAGTGCGGGCTTCAGGCACGAGAGGGCGCTGCCGCCTCAGGAACAAGCCGTGGTGACAGCTGTCACCCATCATCTGTGACAGCTGTCACTAATCTATACATCTGGTATAAAAGCAGGAAGACACCTCCACCAAACTGCCGAGATATCATCTTCATCTGGAGGTACTACTCTCAGCCTTTTTTTTGTGAGATTTATAAATCTGTGATTGTGAGTGTTTGCAGGAGAACCGGTCGTTTTTGTGGAGGCTGTGCATGACGGCGCTCCTTTTCCTCTGAGACCACTGCAACGTGTTGAGTGAGAGGTGGAGGTGGCATTCCCACCATTGTTACTGGGTGTTCACACACCCACCCTTTGACTGTCTTTTGCTTTCTGCCAGCAGTACCAGATCCGACACGCCGGAGAGGTGGCCACCTGGGGACTCCGGGACTTGGCGGCTCCAGTATTCCTCGGGTTCAGGTGGCGGTGGAAATCGTGTGGTTCCGGTTCGTTTCCTGACGGGCGTTTCCTATCGTCGAGCCTGCCCACACGACACCTTTATTAATTGACTGTTGCACATTCTGATTCTGCTGTGTTTGGTTGTGACATTCACACCAGTAAAGTGTTATAATTTGACTTCTTCCATTGTCCGTTCATTTACGCCCCCTGTTGTGGGTCCGTGTCACTACACTTTCCCAACAGAACTTTTAGGACAACCTGATAATAATGAATTACAGTAGTCCAGCCTAGAGGAAATAAATGCATGAATTAGTTTTTCAGCATCACTCTGAGACAAGACCTTTCTAAATTTAGAGATATTGCGTAAATGCAAAAGAGCAGTCCTACATATTTGTTTAATATGCGCATTGAATGACATATCCTGATCAAAAATGACTCCAAGATTTCTCACAGTATTACTAGAGGTCAGAGTAATGCCATCCAGAGTAAGGATCTGGTTAGACACCATGTTTCTAAGATTTGTGGGGCCAAGTACAATAACTTCAGTTTTATCTGAGTTTAAAAGCAGGAAATTAGAGGTCATCCATGTCTTTATGTCTGTAAGACAATCCTGCAGTTTAGCTAATTGGTGTGTGTCCTCTGGCTTCATGGATAGATAAGCTGGGTATCATCTGCGTAACAATGAAAATTTAAGCAATGCCGTCTAATAATACTGCCTAAGGGAAGCATGTATAAAGTGAATAAATTGGTCCTAGCACAGAACCTTGTGGAACTCCATAATTAACCTTAGTCTGTGAAGAAGATTCCCCATTTACATGAACAAATTGTAATCTATTAGATAAATATGATTCAAACCACCGCAGCGCAGTGCCTTTAATACCTAGGGTATGCTCTAATCTCTGTAATAAAATTTTCATGGTCAACAGTATCAAAAGCAGCACTGAGGTCTAACAGAACAAGCACAGAGATGAGTCCACTGTCTGAGGCCATAAGAAGATCATTTGTAACCTTCACTAATGCTGTTTCTGTATGATGAATTCTAAAACCTGACTGAAACTCTTCAAATAGACCATTCCTCTGCAGATGATCAGTTAGCTGTTTTACAATTACCCTTTCAAGAATTTTTGAGAGAAAAGGAAGGTTGGAGATTGGCCTATAATTAGCTAAGATAGCTGGGTCAAGTGATGGCTTTTTAAAGTAATGGTTTAATTACTGCCACCTTAAAAGCCTGTGGTACATAGCCAACTAATAAAGATAGATTGATCATATTTAAGATCGAAGCATTAAATAATGGTAGGGCTTCCTTGAGCAGCCTGGTAGGAATGGGGTCTAATAGACATGTTGATGGTTTGGAGGAAGTAACTAAAGGTATTAAAGGCACTGCGCTGCGGTGGTTTGAATCATATTTGTCTAATAGATTACAATTTGTTCATGTAAATGGGGAATCTTCTTCACAGACTAAAGTTAATTATGGAGTTCCACAAGGTTCTGTGCTAGGACCAATTTTATTCACTTTATATATGCTTCCCTTAGGCAGTATTATTAGACGGTACTGCTTAAATTTTCATTGTTACGCAGATGATACCCAGCTTTATCTATCCATGAAGCCAGAGGACACACACCAATTAGCTAAACTGCAGGATTGTCTTACAGACATAAAGACATGGATGACCTCTAATTTCCTGCTTTTAAACTCAGATAAAACTGAAGTTATTGTTCTTGGCCCCACAAATCTTAGAAACATGGTGTCTAACCAGATCCTTACTCTGGATGGCATTACCCTGACCTCTAGTAATACTGTGAGAAATCTTGGAGTCATTTTTGATCAGGATATGTCATTCAAAGCGCATATTAAACAAATATGTAGGACTGCTTTTTTGCATTTACGCAATATCTCTAAAATCAGAAAGGTCTTGTCTCAGAGTGATGCTGAAAAACTAATTCATGCATTTATTTCCTCTAGGCTGGACTATTGTAATTCATTATTATCAGGTTGTCCTAAAAGTTCCCTAAAAAGCCTTCAGTTAATTCAAAATGCTGCAGCTAGAGTGCTGACGGGGACTAGAAGGAGAGAGCATATCTCACCCATATTGGCCTCTCTTCATTGGCTTCCTGTTAATTCTAGAATATATTTTAAAATTCTTCTTCTTACTTATAAGGTTTTGAATAATCAGGTCCCATCTTATCTTAGGGACCTCGTAGTACCATATCACCCCAATAGAGCGCTTCGCTCTCAGACTGCAGGCTTACTTGTAGTTCCTAGGGTTTGTAAGAGTAGAATGGGAGGCAGAGCCTTCAGCTTTCAGGCTCCTCTCCTGTGGAACCAGCTCCCAATTCAGATCAGGGAGACAGACACCCTCTCTACTTTTAAGATTAGGCTTAAAACTTTCCTTTTTGCTAAAGCTTATAGTTAGGGCTGGATCAGGTGAACCCTGAACCATCCCTTAGTTATGCTGCTATAGACGTAGACTGCTGGGGGGTTCCATGATGCACTGTTTCTTTCTCTTTTTGCTCTGTATGCACCACTCTGCATTTAATCATTAGTGATCGATCTCTGCTCCCCTCCACAGCATGTCTTTTTCCTGGTTCTCTCCCTCAGCCCCAACCAGTCCAGCAGAAGACTGCCCCTCCCTGAGCCTGGTTCTGCTGGAGGTTTCTTCCTGTTAAAAGGGAGTTTTTCCTTCCCACTGTAGCCAAGTGCTTGCTCACAGGGGGTCGTTTTGACCGTTGGGGTTTTACATCATTATTGTATGGCCTTGCCTTACAATATAAAGTGCCTTGGGGCAACTGTTTGTTGTGATTTGGCGCTATATAAAAAAAAAAATTGATTGATTGATTGATTGAACTAATGAAAATAACTCAGACAGAACAATCGGAGAGAAAGAGTCTAACTAAATACCGGCATCACTGAAAGTAGCCAAAGATAACGATACGTCTTTGGGATGGTTATGAGTAATTTTTTCTCTAATAGTTCAAAATTTTGTTAGCAAAGAAGTCATGAAGTCATACTAGTTAAGTTAATGGAATACTCGGCTCAATAGAGCTCTGACTCTTTGTCAGCCTGGCTACAGTGCTAAAAAGAAACCTGGGGTTGTTCTTATTTTCTTCAATTAGTGATGAGTAAGATGTCCTAGCTTTACGGAGGGCTTTTTATAGAGCAACAGACTCTTTTTTCCAGGCTAAGTGAAGATCCTCTAATTAGTGAGATGCCATTCCTCTCCAACTTATGGGTTATCTGCTTTAAGCTGCGAGTTTGTGAGTTATACCACGGAGTCAGGCACTTCTGATTTAAAGCTCTCTTTTTCAGAGGAGCTACAGCATCCAAAGTTGTCTTCAATGAGGATGTAAAACTATTGACGAGATACTCTATCTCACTTACAGAGTTTAGGTAGCTACTCTGCACTGTGTTGGTATATGGCATTAGAGAACATAAAGAAGGAATCATATCCTTAAACCTAGTTACAGCGCTTTCTGAAGACTTCTAGTGTAATGAAACTTATTCCCCACTGCTGGGTAGTCCATCAGAGTAAATGTAAATGTTATTAAGAATGATCAGACAGAAGGGAGTTTCAGGGAATACTGTTAAGTCTTCTATTTCCATACCATAAGTCAGAACAAGATCTAAGATATGATTAAAGTGGTGGGTGTGGACTCATTTACATTTTGAGCAAAGCCAATAGAGTCTAATAATAGATTAAATGCAGTGTTGAGGCTGTCATTCTCAGCATCTGTGTGGATGTTAAAATCGCCCACTATAATTATCTTATCTGAGCTAAGCAGTAAGTCAGACAAAAGGTCTGAAAATTCACAGAGAAACTCACAGTAACGACCAGGTGGACGATAGATAATAACAAATAAAACTGTTTTTTGGGACTTCCAATTTGGATGGACAAGACTAAGAGTCAAGCTTTCAAATGAATTAAAGCTCTGTCTGGGTTTTTGATTAATTAATAAGCTGGAATGGAAGATTGCTGCTAATCTTCCACCTCGGCCCGTGCTACGAGCATTCTGGCAGTTAGTGTGACTCGGGGGTGTTGACTCATTTAAACTAACATATTCATCCTGCTGTAACCAGGTTTCTGTAAGGCAGAATAAATCAATATGTTGATCAATTATTATATCATTTACTAACAGGGACTTAGAAGAGAGAGACCTAATGTTTAATAGACCACATTTAACTGTTTTAGTCTGTGGTGCAGTTGAAGGTGCTATATTATTTTTTCTTTTTGAATTTTTATGCTTAAATAGATTTTTGCTGGTTATTGGAGGTCTGGGAACAGGCACCGTCTCTACGGGGATGGGGTAATGAGGGGATGGCAGGGGAGAGAAGCTGCAGAGAGGTGTGTAAGACTACAACTCTGCTTCCTGGTCCCAACCCTGGATAGTCACGGTTTGGAGGATTTAAGAAAATTGGCCAGATTTCTAGAAATGAGAGCTGCTCCATCCAAAGTGGGATGGATGCCGTCTCTCCTAACAGACCAGGTTTTCCCCAGAAGCTTTGTCAATTATCTATGAAGCCCACCTCATTTTTTGGACACCACTCAGACAGCCAGCAATTCAAGGAGAACATGCGGCTAAACATGTCACTCCCGGTCCGATTGGGGAGGGGCCCAGAGAAAACTACAGAGTCCGACATTGTTTTTGCAAAGTTACACACCGATTCAATGTTAATTTTAGTGACCTCCGATTGGCGTAACCGGGTGTCATTACTGCCGATGTGAATTACAATCTTACCAAATTTACGCTTAGCCTTAGCCAGCAGTTTCAAATTTCCTTCAATGTCACGTGCTCTGGCCCCCGGAAGACAATTGACTATGGTTGCTGGTGTCGCTAACTTCACATTTCTCAAAACAGAGTCGCCAATAACCAGAGTTTGATCCTCGGCGGGTGTGTCCCCGAGTGGGGAAAAACGGTTAGAGATGTGAACGGGTTGGCGGTGTACACGGGGCTTCTGTTTAGGACTACGCTTCCTCCTCACAGTCACCCAGTCGGCCTGCTTTTCCAGCTGCTCGGGATCTGCCAGAGGGAAACTAACGGCGGCACTCATGGTGCATTCAGGCGCTTTCGGGACATTCAGTCGTGGCGGAAATAAGCCAAATGTTCCCCTGAAAGCGATCAGAATGTCACAAATGCTGTTTTCACACCGTCCGAATGTTTAGAATGCAGTCAGAAATAGTCAGATGGCAGTTCGACTGCCGTTAGGTAGTTTTTCCACTTCGACCCTGCCACAGATTTTGAACATGTGCAAAACATTTGAGGCGGTCACAGGACTGTGCCCAACTGTTTAGACTTCGTTCAGAATGCTGTCCAACGGCCGTGAATGCACCTTGACACCTCCCGAATGTAGGTCGAATTTTCATTCGGACAGTATTAGGGCTAATTTGGGCTCTTGTGTTATGTGGGGTATAAACAATAATACAACTAGAGCACCGTGCCCACACCAGTTTCCAATTCCACAAATTTTTACCTTGGAAAGATTTTCAAGGGCAAAGTCCTGTTAGAAGTGGCTTTTCATAAGCTAAATTTTAATTCGAATATAGATGAAAAGGGCTTTTCAATGTTAAAATCAAATATCCGATAATCAGCAATACAGATCAGATGCGGATCAAACTTTGTCTATTCATTGAGAGTGCCAGTTTGCACCTCGTCACAAATAAAAGTGATGAGGCACTTTTGATTGAGATATAATGCAAAATGTACATTAAATGGGCTTTTTAATATTAAATTAAAATGTCCGCAATCCCAGTCAGAGCCGGCTCAAACTTTGTCAGGCGATAGCGAGTGCCAGTCTGCAACTTTGTCAGTCAATAAAGGATACCATCCTTCATAATATCTTTCAAATATGAACAATTTTTTTTTTCCACACAGGTATGAATTTTTGAAAATTCATTTAATGTTAAAGACAGGGATTTTTCCAAGATTTTTCCTGACTTTGCCCTTTGACCTATGACCTTGAAAATTTAATCAGTTCTTGCTTATCAGGATATGAATCTTTAGTAAAAACAAATTCATAAGGATATATGAAACATTGTGGACTCTAGGCTGTTTACAACAAACAAACAGGGTGAAAACATTACCTCCTCCAACTTTGCTGGTGGAGGTAATAATTAATACTTAAGGGGAACAACTCTTTAGATATTTATGATGAAATCTACACCCAGAGCGTTTGTCTTTTTCCAGTCTAGTAATAATAGATTTAACTTCATGTGGAGGAATTAATTAATCAAGGTCAAAACATTGGTCATCAGGTGTACTACTATCAGCTGGTTTCAGACTCAGTTTTTCAAAGTTCTTCATAAATATTTTAATTAAAATATGACCATGAGTTACTTCATTTTTACTAGAGTCCTGAATCATTTTCCAGTATTCTTTATTGTTTCTGCTTTTTAAACCTCAACAGACATTTGTGATTTCTGTGATATTGGCTTGAAGACTTCCGCACATTTTATTTATTTATATATTTATTTGTTTATGATCAGTTTTAACCTTATGTTTCAAATGGCTTCATAATTCATAACAATGCTGGGTTTTATATTTATTTGTTTTAAACTCTAGTGCATTCTTTTTTTTTTTTTGCAGACTTCCCTTCTACACCATACCATGGCTTAATTGTTTACTTTCCTTTTTTTGCACACATTGTATTTTGCACATTGCAGTTTCGATGCACCCGTGCTTATCGCAGTATAAATCATTAATCTACTCATGTAAGAAGTAATACGTGATGCTGTGGTTCATGATTTGCATGTACAGTAAACTTGCATCAAAGGAATCAAGGACAGTAGTTGTATTTGCAGGCTGCTTGTTGGTTGAGTAACAGGAAAATTTTGAAACAATTCAGATTCCCATAGTGATGCAAGTATGCCTCAAACAACTAATTAGTCAAACATCGAGGAGGAAGAAGTGTTATGTAAATACCTGAACATTATCAGTTAACGTTTCTCTGTTAGAAAAGCCTTGGTATACTACCCTACCCTGTATACCAAGCCCCAGGGGCGCCACCAGGGATTTTGGGCACCATGAAATTAAATTTTACTGAGCCAACGCCCATATTATTTTGTCACTATTATAATTGTATTAGGGGCATCTCTGTGCCCCTAGAATCCTTCTCCTTATTCTCCCCTTTTCAGCGCCACTGCCAAGCCCTGTATACTACTGTGAGTGAGTGCCTAGATAGATAAAGGAGTCTATCCCCTCAAGTTTTCACTCTAACAATAATGAAGCTATAAATGCTATCTTCTGGTAACTTAACATACAGGGCCATATAATGAGAATGAATTGATTAGACTTCGTTTAAAGGTATACAGCCTTTCAAATTTAACAAAACTGACAAAAATTAGTTTCTACTGAAATCCAAGCATTATAATGTCGGTTTATTTTTGAAACGTGCTTCAAAATTACAGCTCATTTGAATAAAGACAACATATTTACCTGGAGGAAATTCATAACAAGCATTTTATTTTCCTTCTCACACTGTTTGCTGGAGTTATGGCGTGTGCGCATGCATGAGCTTCTGAAAAAACTGGAAGTTACCTCTGACCGCGGGTGATGCACGCACACGTAGCGTGCACGCTGACGTTCGTGAAATGTCTTGTAAACCACTTCAGACGTGTTATGTAGTTACGACAACAGCATTTCTAGATTTAGAAGGGTTTATTTCTCACTAGCCTTTACATAATACATATATGAAAAACATTAGATTTAGACAGAAACGCAGCTGTTAAAGTGCGTTTTCCCCCATGTTGGATTAGCAGCCAGAGAGAGACCAGCCAGCAGACATCAGTGTGACTCTCTACCCTGATTGGCTGTCGCCGTGTGCTTCCCAGCATCCCTCATACAAGTTGGGGGAAGCCCCCTCGTGATCTATGATGTCACTATCATAGACTGCATGGGTTGCTACCGTCACCACCGTAAGTAGTTCAAAGCCACCTGTTCTTTTGAAATTTTCCCTTTCAGGGGAATTTTTATAGACAATGCGAATTTTGATCATATTGGCAATGAATTCCCTATTTAAAGGCTAATAAATAAAATTATAGTGGTGCCAAAGAAAATTCTTTTTATACCTTCTTAAAAAGTCAGAGGGTCCTTGTGGCCACTAAGGCCACTGTTGCTTCTTTTAATATTTGATTGCCTTACAAAAATAGAACTGTATTGTGTGGCAGTTGTCACTGGGATGCTGTGGGCAGAATAGAATAGAATGCCTTTTACTGTCATTATACGATGTACAACGAGATTAAAAACCAACTCCAAAATCAGTGCAGGCAAGTGAGAAGAAAAGCAGCGATATCAAATAATATGTATCAAAAAATATATACACGATGTAAACATTAGAAGGTAAGGTGCACGGTCCTGGGTGGTATGTACATTGCAGAATAAGTATGTTATTATATACATTATTAAAAATTATAAATATTGCACATTATGGGATGGAATGTTGCACATTATCATCAGTGCATGCGGGAATTCAGGATGGTTACCGCTTTGGGAAAGAAACTGTTTTTGAGTCTGTTTGTTCTGGTCTTAATACACCTGTAGCGCTTACCTGAGGCCATCACGTCAAACAGTTCAAAGCCAGGGTGGGAGCTGTCTTTAGTGATGTTTAGGGCTCTGCTAAGGCAGCGGGAGCTGTAAATGTCCATCAGGGAGGGGAGAGGGCAGCCAATGATCTTTTGGGCTGTCTTTATGACTCTCTGGAGCCTGTCCCTGTCTGTAGCAGTACAGCTGCCGTACCATATTGTGCTGCAGTATGTCAGCAGGCTCTGGATGGATGCTCGATAGAAGGTCAGCAGCAGGTTGGAGTCTAGCTTGTGCTTCCTGAGGACTCTCAGGAAGTGTAGCCGCTGCTGAGCCTTCTTGTGATGTTCACAGACCAGGAGATATCGGAGATGAGGACGCCGAGAAACTTGAAGGTGTGAACCCTCTCCACACGCTCGCCATTGATGAAAAGGGGGGTGGTTCAATGCTGTGCTTCCAGTAGTCAGTGATGATTTCCTTGGTTTTTTTTTTTGTTTAGTGTGAGGTTATTCTCTGAACACCAGGCTGCCAGCTTCAGGACCGCCTCTCTATAAGCTGTCTCATCACCCTTAGAGATGAGTCCGACCACAGTGGTGTCATCAGCAAACTTGACCACCAGGTTGTTTTGGTGGGCCAAACTGCAGTCATAGGTGTAGAGGCAGTATAGGAGGGAGCTCAGTACACAGCCCTGTGGGGAGCCGATGCTCAGCGTGTGGGTGGAGGAGAGGTGGGGGCCAAGTCTCACAGTCTGGGGCTGGTTGATCAGAAAGTCCTTGATCCAGGCACATGTGAGACGGGGAAGGCCGAGAATGGCCAGTTTTGTAGTGAGAATGTCCGGGATTATTGTATTGAAGGCTGAACTGTAATCCACAAAGAGCATCCGAACGTAACTCTGCTGCTGCTCCAGGTGGCTCAGCACAGAGTGGAGAGCTACGGCGATGGCATCCTCTGTGGATCTGTTCACACGGTATGCGAACTGGTGAGGGTCAAAGTCTGGAGGAAGATAGACCTTAATGTGCTGGAGAACTAGTCTCTCGACGGTAGTCATTCAGGCTGGTGATGGGAGACTTCTTTGGCACAGGTATTATTGTGGTTGCTTTGAGGCAGGACGGGATAACTGCTTGGTCCAGAGAGAAGTTGAAGATCCTGGTGAAGGTGGGAGCAAGCTGGTAGGTGCACGCTCTGAGCACCTTGCCAGGTACTACGTCTGGGCCGGCGGCTTTCGTACGATTCACTGCCAGGAGCACCCGCCTGACCTCATGCTCCTGTATAGTGAGTGGAGCAGGAGAGCGGTGGGGGTGGGGGCAGAGCTTTAGCAGATGAGTGCTGCTGTGATGTACGAGGTCTATTAGAAAAGTATCCTACCTTATTATTTTTTTCAAAAACCATATGGATTTGATTCATATGTTTTTACGTCAGCCAAGCTTGAACCTTCGTGCACATGCGTGAGTTTTTCCACGCCTGTCGGTTGCGTCATTCGCCTGTGAGCAGGCTTTGAGTGAGGAGTGGTCCACCCCCTCGGCGGATTTTCATTGTCAGGAAATGGCGGAATGATTTGGGCTTTTTTTCCATCAGAATTTTTTCAGAAACTGTTAGAGACAAGCAGCTGGAAACCATTCGAAAAATTTATCTGGCTTTCGGTGAAAATTTTACGGGCTTCTAAGGACTGTTACTACAGCTTTAAGGATGCCCCACAATGGCGCATGGCGTGCCGCGCTCCGAGCCGCCATCGAGAGGCAGAAAACACCACATCATTTCTAAACAGATGGCTGTGTGGAGCTGGGACCATCGTGAGCAATTTCTCTGGTTATCACAAGAGCTGGACATCAGCCATTTTCCGGCAGATTTCACTTTTAACAAGAGATTTTGTCATGGAAAGCCGCGCGGAGGCTTCGCGCGTCAGGACCGATTTGCTGATCAAGCGAGACAAAGGAACACCTCCGTTTCGGAGTGCCAGGGGACAAGTTGGGACATGCCCAGCTCTCCACAAATTCTCTTATACTCACTGGGCTGGTAAGCATTGAAAGTCGAGATAGGCATGTCCCAACTTGTCCCCTTGCAGGAGGGAAAGATGGTCTGACTGGCCGAAGAGGGGGAGGGGTATGGCTCTGTATGCGTGCTTGATATTTGTGTAGACATGATCAAGAGTGTTCTCTCCCCTGGTAGAACACTTGACATGCTGGTAGAACTTCGGGAGTACAGTCTTCAAGTTGGCCTTTAACAGGGGATTAAAATCCCCTGCAATTTATGTGAACACCTTCGGGGTGAGCCTGCTGCTGTTCGTTTACGGTGTTCAGCAGGAGAGAGAGCGCTGTGTTTACACTAACGTCGGGTGGTATGTACACAGCCGTGATGATCACAACAGTTAGCTCTCTCGGCAGAAAGAAAGGCCGGCATTTTACAGACATGTACTCGATGTCCAGGGAACAGTGATTGTCTATGATCGTCCCGTTGTTCCACCAGTTTTCGTGCACATACATACAGAGCCCCCCTCCTCTACTCTTACCGGAGTCCTGTCCCAGCGGAGCAGAGTGCGGCCTGATAGCTGCACGGTAGCATCAGGAATTCCTGGCTGAAGCCAGGTTTTGGTGATAATCAGAACACAGCAGTCACGAACATAGCGGTTTCCAGCGAGTTGTAGTTCCAGGTCATCTGTTTTATGCACCAGGGATCGGGCGTTTGAGAGATACAGGCTTGGTAGAGGTGGCTTGTGTGGTTGTTTCCTTAGCCTTAGCATAACGCCGGACCTACGGCCCCACTTCTACTTCCTCTCCCTCCTCTGTCTGCATCACCTCCTAGACCTGACAACAATCCACGGAGAGCCCGGTGGTCTTGCTGTGTCATTTGGGATGTTGTGCGTGTAGTGAAAGTCACTCGAAACAGATATCTGATGTTGGTCTCCGATATCCAAAAGCATCTGGCGGGTGTACTGGATGTTCACAGTACGATAGTGCACAAAAGGAAGAAAAAAAAGCAAAGGAAAATAGCACTGAAATGAAGAGCCGTAAGCTGCAGCAACCATGCGCGCTGCCAGCTGTTTGTATTTGAAATTCCTCACGTAGTTAAACTTGAAAAGATGTGGTTTAAATGCCCATTTCTGCCTCTGAACTACCCTGCACTTGTAGAGGATCAAGGTTGATGATGGTGTGGCCTGTACACTTATTTAACTTACTGAGACCTTGCGTACACATATGAGAAAATTATGCATACACGTCAAACCTCTGGTTTTATTACTTTGTGTATTTTTTATTGAAACAGAAAGTTGCAAGGGAATGTGTTGAATTGTGTCGAGGTTTAAACCGGCTTATATTGTTGACATTGTTGAACAGACAACAATGGTTGTTGCTCTGTCAGCAGTTGACTTTTTAAATAGAATGCATAAAGTTCTTATGATTCCACTTCAGATAACTTAATTATGTTTGCAGAAAGGATCATAATGCTGAACTTGTCTTTTTGCTTGTATAATGCTGACATTGCTTTTAATCTTTCTTCTAGATGCGTGCCAAACCTAAGAAGTGTTTTGTGCTGATGTTGGTGGGAGCAGTCTTGCTTCTAGCCTTATTTCACACTTGGAGTCCTGGCAACAGCTCAGATGTTGACATACAGCCCAGATGGGGGAAAGCAATAGAGAAACTTCTCCGGGAGAAAACAGCAGATTCCGTCAGTGATTACAATGACATTGCTTACCATATAAAGGAAACCATAGCAGGGTGTGTACTCACTCAGGAAAGCTTGTTGTTTGCCTGACTTCTGCTCTGACTTCTTACTTTAGTCCTTCTTGGCACTCTTAATATCATGTATTTTTCTCATGCAGTCGCTTGGCACACAATGCATGCGTTTGTGAGGCTGATAAGGAGATGTTTCACATGCCATTGTCCAATCTGCTCTTCCCACGTGTGTGGGCCCATGACCTGCACCTCGCCTTCTTGAGCTCTCATCCTGATCCTGAGGGTGTGAAGCATCACAGGGCTCAGGAGTACAGCAGTTTTCAGAGGAGGTAAGGTATTAACTACAGTATTTCAGTGTCTAATGGTGAGAACACACTTGTGAGGTCATTTGTTCTTTTTTTTTTTCTTACAGGTAGTAGTAGTAGTAAAATTCACTCATGTACCTTTTTCTTTTTTTCTTTATTGTTTATTTGATGAGGGCAGTGCACATTAATGAACACTTTGTACATTTTCATGCCATAGTGTAAGTATGCCAGATTTAGCTAAAAGCTACTTTCCATCTGTAGTCCTCAGTAGTACCTGTTTTCTGTGGTGACCAATAGGGGCCAAAAAACTTCCAAATTAAGGCAACAGTAGCAAATGCAGAAAACAAATAAAACACATTAATAAATTCTATACAAGGTAGTTGCATTAGAACATTTCATTTCAATTTCAATTTATTTAATTTTATTTAGTGCCAAATCACAATGGCAGAGGGCGCGCCGCGCTCTGAGCAGCAATCGACAGGCTGAAATGACCAGATCATTTCCAAAGTGAAGGCTGTGTTGATCCAGGACGTCGTCTGACTACCAGAGGAAATGGCAAGAGAGGTGGACATAGCACTTTTCCGGCACATTCCTCTGTTAAAGGAGATTTTGTCATGAAAACAGGAGCGGAGGAATTCGCCACGGAGCCACTAATGGCGTGGAACGAAAGCACCTCCGTGTTGGTCTCACAGGACATGTTGTGGCATGGCCAGATCTTCAACAATTTCTCGGATACTCACTCGACTGAAAAGCCACCCAAAGCCGCCTGAATCTTCCGAATGGTGGAAGAGCTGGGCATGTCCCGTGAGACTTCCAACACGGAGGTGCTTTTTGTTGTGCGCCATTACACGGCTCCGCCCTGACGCGCGAATTCCGCCGCACGTCTTTCATTACAGAATCTCCTGTAACAGTGTAATGTGCCGAAAAAGTGCTATGTCCACCTCTCTTGCCATTTCCTCTGGTAGTCAGACGACGTCCCGGATCAACACAACCTTCACTTTGGAAATGATCTGGTTGTTTCAGCCTGTCAATGGTCGCTCGAAGCGTGGCGCGCCCTCCGCCATTGTGTGCTGTCTTTAAACCGGCTGTAACACTCCTTAAACTGTGTGATACCCAGAAAATCGTCCCTGAAAGCCATCTGAATTTTCCAAATGGTGTCCACCTGGCTATCTCTCACAGTTTCTGAAAAATTTTGATGGAGCAAAGCAGCAGTCGCTCAGCCATTTTCCTGACAATGAAAATCCGCCGAGGGGGCTGGACCACTCCTTCCACAAACCGTGCTCACAGGCAAATGACGCAACCGACAGGCATGAAAAAACTCACGCATGCACACGAAGGTTCAAGCTTGGCTGATGCAATCACACGTGATTCAAATCCATATGGTTTTTGCAAAAAATAAAAAGGTCCGTTACTTTTCTAACAGACCTCGTATATTATTCATTATTATCACTTTACCGGGGCGTTGCTGGGCCGGTATCGTAGATTTACGTCGATGCTACCTGGCTATACCCGCCTGCTGTTCATAAACAAATGACATCATAGCGCGCAGCCCAAGAACTGTCCAGAGGAAAAGATAAAAAGGCGAGAAGTGTGTGTTGGTCCCAATATGGATATTCCGGATGATCTTCTCATGAATAGTACAACAATGAACAGCACCCAAAGCACCCAGCTTGATCAGGACACACTGCCGAATTTGGAGAGCAGCGCGCGCCAGCCGACACGACAAAAGTTAAAGTGAGCCAACTTTTTATGTACGCGTTACGTGTTGTGTATTTCAGTAAAGTGATAATAATGCAAATAACATGCTGTTGTCGTGCGGGATGCATTTTTCTGAGTCCCTCCGTCCATGCCGTCACCTGCAATTACAGCTATTCGCCCTTGTCTAACTCAGGGCAATAGCTGTCATTTTGGGCGACTGGGCATGGACGTTGGGCCTCTTGAAAATGCATACCGCCCTCCAAAAGCATGTTATCATATTATTAATAGCTGCATATATGACATATTGTATTGAGGTTTGGGGAAACACTTATAAAACAAACACTAATTCTGTATTTTTATTTCAAAAGAAAGCCATAAGAATTCTCAGTATTAAACCTTACCGTGAGCTAACAAACCCACTATTTAATTGTTTAAATATTCTGAAATTCAAGGACTTAAAAAAAACAAAAACCCAACAAAAAAAAAACCTTATACCTCAACATGCCCAAAATAGTGTATACTACTTTTACTCAAAAAGGGGTTTGTGTATATAAGCTTTTGCTTCTTCTACGCCCTTTTGGCCACATGTGCTACTGTAAAATCTGTTTTTTGTTTTTTTTTTTTTTTTGATGAGAAATTTTGTGTGCTGAATTTGTGTGCCGAATAAATCATTCATTCATTCATTCAACCAACCAGTGACATTCCATAAACAGCTGCCCTGCATCATTGGTATGTCATCTCTGGGGTGCAAGTTTTTTGACGTACAAAAATGTGACTTACTCTGTAACAGGAAACAATAAGTGAGTGTACAGTACACGTTACCATGCAACAAGCAAACACACACAAGCTCAGTCACAAATTGCACTGACTTTGTGCTAGGGAGCTAACAGTTTGTTAAATGTCTGGTGCATGTGGTTCTGACATTCTCACACACAGCTCTTCTGGGTAATGCCTACATAAGTTTAAGGTGGGAGTGCATGTGTGAAAGAGGGTTATGTCTCGTGTTTCTGTGGGCAGCTTTGGGAATTTGGCTGTGTGTGAAACGGCAATTGTTTCATTGACTCACAAGGCTTAATAATGAATGTCCTAAATTTGGGAAGATACCTTTGTTTTTTTTCTGTGTGGTGTCAGGTGGCAGTTTGATGTATTTACTATATTAATACACTGACTTGTGGAACTATTTAAAGACCTCGCTCAAATTCTGTCACTGACGTGTGTATGGCTGTTACTAATGTTCTTCAGCACAACCTACAGCTGTTACAGCTCTCATCCTCTGAGATCTACATTTACAACTTAAAGGAAGAATCTGTAATTGTTGAAGTGCCAAATAGCCACTCATAATCAGACAGTACTTTTAAACCCCATGGTATTGTTTTTGTTTTGAAACTGGGTGGGGAAGAAGACCTGTTTTTGAAGTCGCATTAGCCAGTCATTTCCTGAAAGTATCAGGTCTGGAGGCCAGAAAAGGCAGGACGCAAATGCTGAGCTCACACACAGGTGGGACTCGGTCAAAGGTTTTACTGGGTTGACAAACCAGGTTTGGTACATGATAAAGAAGTCCACAATCAGCAACGGTATCAAAAACATTAGGCAGAGGTGTGGTCCAAAAAACAAACAGGGAGTCATAAAACACAGTGAATCAAAAAAACAGGTCGAGGAACAGAGCAAGGAAAAGAGCTGAAAGCGAAGGCATAATGCGCAACGATCTGGCGGGGAAATGAAAGAAAGAAGGGGTTAATATACTTAGTGTGAGGACCAGTTGATTGAAAACAGGTGTGCAGGAAAGCTCTAGGGCAGGGTGTGGAAAACAGGGGAAGAACCGCCCACCATCAAAGACCCATGTGACAGACAAGAGCAAGCAGTGAGACCAAACCCAAAGAAAAAGTAACAGACAAGACCCCAGTGACACAAAGCAAAAAGACAATCATCACCATAATCCATAACAAAACCTACCATAATGCATAAAACCCACAATCTTGACAGAAGGGGTGTAACTAAAATTTATTTTCATAATCGATCAATTATTTTTTTGATTAATCGACTAGTTGTACGGTCTATAAAATGTCAGAACATGGTGACTACTGTTGATCAGTGTTTTCCAGAGCCCAAGATGGTGCCTTCAAATTTCTTGTTTTGTCCAAAGCCTAAAGATATTCAGTTTCCTACCAGAGAGGAGTAAAGTAACACCAACCCCAAATCAGAAGTTGGAGAACATGGAAAATGCAAATTACAAAAAGCAAAGATTCTTACAATTACTTTGCTTCTGTTTTGTTGCAGACAGTATGAACCAAAGATATTTCACGTTTTGTCTGGTCAGATTCATTTCATTTGTTACCATACATCTATTCCTGGATTTCAGGCCTGAAACACATTCAAAACACAAAGTTGAGGCACTAAAGCATTTACGTTTATGTTGCCATTCCTTCTCACAACACTGAAAATGTTTTTGCATTGAGGATACCAAGCTGTGAAGCTTTCTTGTGTTATTTTGTCCCATTCTTCCTGCAGACATCTCTTACGTAACATGTGCAACAGTATGGGGTGGGACAGGTGAGGACTACAGAATGGCCTCTGCAGCCATGCCTTTATGTGTGCAGAATGTGGTTTTGTTGAAAAACACATGGATGTCTCTGGAAAAGTTCCCTTCATCTTGAAAGGGAGCATATGGTGCATCCGGAAACTATTCACTATTCTAATTTTTTCCTCATTTTGTTATGTTACAGCCTTATTCCAAAATGGAGTAAATTACACTCAACAAAAATATAAACGCAACACTTTTGGTTTTGCTCCCATTTTGTATGAGATGAACTCAAAGATCTAAAACTTTTTCCACATACACAATATCACCATTTCTCTCAAATATTATTCACAAACCAGTCTAAATCTGTAATAGTGAGCACTTCTCCTTTGCTGAGATAATCCATCCCACCTCACAGGTGTGCCATACCAAGATGCTGATTAGACACCATGATTAGTGCACAGGTGTGCCTTAGACTGCCCACAATAAAAGGCCACTCTGAAAGGTGCAGTTTTATCACACAGCACAATGCCACAGATGTCGCAAGATTTGAGGGAGCGTGCAATTGGCATGCTGACAGCAGGAATGTCAACCAGAGCTGTTGCTCGTGTATTGAATGTTCATGTCTCTACCATAAGCCGTCTCCAAAGTCGTTTCAGAGAATTTGGCAGTACATCCAACCAGCCTCACAACCGCAGACCACGTGTAACCACACCAGACCAGGACCTCCACATCCAGCATGTTCACCTCCAAGATCGTCTGAGACCAGCCACTCGGACAGCTGCTGGAACAATCGGTTTGCATAACCAAAGAATTTCTGCACAAACTGTCAGAAACCGTCTCTGGGAAGCTCATCTGCATGCTTGTCGTTCTCATCGGGGTCTTGACCTGACTCCAGTTCGTCGTTGTAACCAACTTGAGTGGGCAAATGCTCACATTCGCTGGCGTTTGGCACGTTGGAGAGGTGTTCTCTTCACGGATGATGCAAAGGAGATGTGTTGCACTGCATGAGGCAAATGGTGGTCACACCAGATACTGACTGGTATCCCCCCCCCAATAAAACAAAACTGCACCTTTCAGAGTGGCCTTTTATTGTGGGCAGTCTAAGGCACACGTGTGCACTAATCATGGTGTCTAATCAGCATCTTGGTATGGCACACCTGTGAGGTGGGATGGATTATCTTAGCAAAGGAGAAGTGCTCACTATCACAGATTTAGACTGGTTTGTGAACAATATTTGAGGGAAATGGTGATATTGTGTATGTGGAAAAAGTTTTAGATCTTTGAGTTCATCTCATACAAAATGGGAGCAAAACCAAAAGTGTTGCGTTTATATTTTTGTTGAGTATATTATTTTTTTCCATCAGAATTCTACTCGCAACACATGACAACATAAAAAAGAACTTTTTCACTTTTTGCAAATTTATTTAAAATGAAAGAAAGTAAGCACATCTACATAAGTATTCACACCCTTTGCTCAATACTTTGTTGATGCACCTTTGGCAGCAATGACAACCTCAAGCCTTCTTGAATATGATGCCACAAGCTTGGCGCACCTATCTTTGAGCATTTTTGCCCATTCCTCTTTGCAGCACCTCTCAAGCTCCATCAGGTTGGATGGGGAGCATCGATGCACAGCCATTTTCAGATCTCTCCAGAGATGTTCAATGGGATTCAGGTCTGGACTCTGGCTGGGGCATTCAAGGAGGCAGCTTTGCTGTGATTTGCAGGTGTATAAATGAAATAAATTGAAACTGAAAAATAAAATTGTCCTGAAGTCACTCCTTTGATATTTTGGCTGTGTGCTTAGGGTCATTGTCCTGCTCCAGTCTGAGGACAAGAGTACTTTGGAGCAGGTTTTCATCCAAGATGTCTCTGTACATTACTGCATTCATCTTTCCCTCAATCCTGACTGGTCTCCCAGTTCCTGCCCCTGAAAAACATTCCCACAGCATGATGCTGCCACCACCATGCTTCACTGTAGGGATTTGTGCCTGATTTCCTCCAAACTTGATGCCTGGCATTCACACCAAAGAGTTCAATCTTTGTCTCATCAGACCAGAGAATTTTGTTTCTCATGGTCTGACAGTCCTTCAGGTGCCTTTTGCCAAACTCTAGGCGGGCTGCTGTGTGCCTTTTACTAAGGAGTGGCTTCCGTCTGGCCACTCTACCATACAGGCCTGATTGGTGGGTTGCTGCAGAGATGGTTGTCCTTCTGGAAGGTTCTCCTCTCTCCACAGAGGAATGCTGGAGCTCGGACAGAGTGACCATTGGGTTCTTGGTCACCTCCCTGACTTAGGCCTTTCTCCCCCGATCACTCAGTTTAGATGGGTAGCCAGCTCTAGAAGAGTCCTGGTGGATCCGAACTTCTTCCATTTATGGATGATGGAGGCCACTGTGCTCATTGGGACCTTCAAAGCAACAGAAATGTCTGTACCCTTCCCCAGATTTGTGCCTTGAGACAATCCTGTCTCGGAGGTCTACAGACAATTCCTTTGAATTCATGCTTGGTTTGTGCTCTGACATGCACTGTCAACTGTGGGACCTTATATGGAGACAGGTGTGTGTCTTTCCAAATCATGTTCAATCAACTGAATCTACCCCAGGTGGACTCTAATTAAGCTGTAGAAACATCTCAGGGACGATCAGTGGAAACAGGATGTACCCAAGCTCAGTTTTGAGTTTCCTGGCAAAGGCTGTGAATACTTATGTACATATGGTTTCTTCTTCTCACCCACCAACCTTCAACCACTTACTCCGCTGAAGGGTCACATGGAGCTGGAGCCTATCCCAACAGCCATAAAGCGTGAGGCAGGGTACACCCTGAACAGGACGCCAGTCTGTCGCAGGGCCACATATAGACAAACAAATACAGTCACACTCACATGCACACCTATGGGCAATTTAAAGTTTCCAATCCACCTAACCTGCGTGTCTTTGGATGTGGGAGGAAGCTGGAGCACCCAGAGGGAACCAACGCAAACATGGGGAGAACACGCAAACTCCACACAGGAAGGCCACAGGCGGGTATCAAACTCATGACCTTCTTGCTGTGAGGCAACAGCGCTAACCACTAAGCCACCGTGCTGCCTGATTTCTTCTTATTCTTATTATTATTATTCATTTTTTTAAAAAATTTGCAAAAATCTCAAACATTGTCATGTTCTGCTTGTTTGCTTATAGTTCTAAGGATGGTGCACAGAACCTCTTCACAATTTTGCCAAATTTTAATTAAGAACTTATAAACTAATTAGGTCGAGGCCTGTCCTGGTAATTACTATATTGACTAATGGTCCAATATGTAAAAATGAGCACAAACAGAACTTTATGGCATAAAACATCAAAATAAGAAGTTAGAACCCCCGTACAGTAGTCATGAAGGAGGAAACAATCTATGGAGACCAAAACCAGGCTCTAAACATGTGTATTTCTGCTGTAAAGCTGGGTATCTTAATGCTGAGTCCTATGGGAATGTGCTCTGTTTTGGAGCCATCCTCAAGCGTCCACTCAAGAAACTGCAATATTTCTGACATCCAGGAAGGCTACATCCAACGCCATCAAAGTTTTCTGTTTGGTCTCCTGCTTTCTGCAGGAGGTGGGGCCAGCCTGCTCTGTGTGTGAGGCTCTCATGCAGCAGCGAGACACCCAGTTGAAGTAATGCAATTATTCATCCCAGAACCTTTGGAAGAATAAATGGAATACAATTCATAAATGTTTAATGAAAAAAGCAGCTTTACACTTTATCTAATGGCACGCCCGTGTCTGACAAATCTCAGCTCTGTGCTGCTCTCTCTGTCGCAAAGTCTGCTTCCATCCAATATTAATGTGTTATTATTCTTTTAAACATTATTAATGTCTTATGCATAACATCAGATGACATGACGTGTTGCACAGAATAATGAAATATGGAATTTGTGTCGTATTAACTTTAAGTTGTGGCTCTTAGAATAGGAAAAAAATGACAAACCATTTATTTTATTTTTTTCCACTTTACGTAGAGAAAATGGGTTATTAGTTTCGTAGTGGCTATACGCCCAACCGTTGCGTCAGTAAAGTAAATTCACGAGCATATATGCCCAACCACAACCAACCAATGAGCGCGCTTGTAAGATCACTTCCGGTTTCAACGCGGGAGGGGAAAAAGGCAGATATTTTCTCACCGGCTGCGGGAGAGTTCGCAGCCCGCGGAGGAGCTGTGATCTAAAGTGGTTCTGTTTGGCTCATCACACCCAGGGAACAGTGTCAAACTAACACCATCTTACAGCCAACAAGCAGCATTTTGTTCAAAAACTGTTTCATCATTAACAGGCTTCCATTCAAAATGCTTATGAAGTTTGTCTGTTTTCATCCATTGCGGTGTTTTCGCAGTAATTAAAGACGGGGCCATTAAATGTGTCAAACATACGTTGCAATAGAGCCTTAAAAAGTGGTGTAAAAAACGTAGTTTAGATGCACAAAACGTGTCAAATACACGATCATGGTTGGGCGAATAAGATAAGACATTATATTTATCTGCCCAAACGGTTGTGCATGTAATGTTCAATGTATGACTTATTTGCCCCACGGCTCGGCGAATAAGGTAAGACATTATATTTATCTGCCCAACGGTTGGGCGTATAGCCTTTGCCTATTAGTTTCTGGCACGGAGAGGCCATTAGCCGATACCACCCTTTGGAAATATGAATCACTGATTTAAGATTTTTATATATTTTTTTTTATTTTAATTAATTAATTTAATTATTTTCATTTTTTTTTATTCCACTGTTGAATGTTCTTAAGAATTAAAAGTTCATTGCTCTTTACAAGGTTATACATCCGTTTCTATGCAATGATGATGATTTTGTCAATGACATAAATTGGTCTTAAAATTACATTAATGATGTCATGATATCATTTAATCACAAATTAACATATGACCTAACTAAGATGAATTGTGGATTTAAGCATTGAAAATGCATTTCGTATTTGAGTTCTTCATTTATACGAGGATAAATCCTTCAGTGCAACTTGCCAGATGACTTACTGACTGTATGTGACAGATGGCAAACCAGATGTTCCAAAGGGCAAATGGGTGGAAATTTCTCAACTGCTCCATGTGAGTGGTTTAAATTTTTGTTCCAAATGTAGTAACATGCATATATTTTCAAGAGGGGAAAAAATACCACAGCAAGATGAGCTGTTTTAGTTTTTTTTTTTTTTTTTTTTTAAGAGGGAAATGTTGTGTATTGAAAGTAGAATTCAGAACTAGAACTCCAGTTTCAAGATGACTTACAAATGCTGACTCTGTTGTGTCTTTCAGTTAAGTAAATTAATGCCAGTGTCGTTAAGACGGAAAAAGTGAACATATCTCACTTTGTCTTCTACCGTCTGCCCACGGTTGGAAACTAAATATTTGAAATTCAGGAAGTTCTCCTTTTTGTTTAACTGCAAGGTTAAGACCTTCTAGCAGTCAAAGGTAAAATTAATGATTATCATAAATAAATACACAGCCAAATTACTCATATATAGTAAATCACTTATTAAAATGTTGTAAATTAACAGGATAAGGTGTGCAAATTGAAATAAGTTTATCAAAGGTCCTAATGATAAATGCATACCCATTTCCATTTGTATATCATGTCTAAGTAAGATATTGTGAAGCAACATGATAATATCCAAAACTAAATAAGTTTTTACATTAAAGACCGTAAATTAATATAAATTAAGAACAGTACATTCATGTTCAGGCAGGGAGGAAGAAAACAGGAAGCAACTCATTCGCTTTCACGGCTACATTTTATTCATCCTATACTTTTGGCATTACACAAGGCGAAAGAACTGTTTTTAGAAAATTGCTTTTAATGCTGGCACATTAAACACAGTTTCCCAAACCATGGGCCAAGACCACCTGGTGAGCAATGAAAGTTTTGCAGGTTGGCCCACAAGAGGTTATAAAAAGTCTGACTTATTTATTTATTTATTTATTTATTTATTTATTCATTCATTCATTTACTATAACCGCTTACTCCAATTTAGGGTCATGAGGTTGTTGGAGTCTATCCCAACAGTCACAGGGCAAGAGGGTGTGTACACCCTGGACAGGATGCCAGTCTGTCGAATGGCTCTTTGACTTTTAATCTTGTAATGTCTTGAGATATTTGATTGTTTTAAAAATGTCATCAGGAGTAATAATACAGTCATTTATCTGAAAAGTAATTTATCTGTCTGGTGTGTGGTGCAGACTAGAAAAAAGTCACGCATGCACAAGAAGGTTCCTTTAACCCAGTGGTGGGCACAGATAACCAAAAAAGTAACTTTGATAACAGATAATTAGATAACTGAAAAGTTATCTGATAATACAATAAACCACCCTAAAATGTATCGGAAGTTACAGATAGCCGATAACCGATAAATTCCAGTATTGTCTCCGGTACACTTGCAACTACTAACAAGCTGATTTTGAGTTTTAACACCACAATCGCTTTTGGAAGCATCAAAAGCGACAACACATCCAAACAATGAGTCAGCACTTCTGTCTTTGTCCTGCCCCCTGCTGGAAGCTCCAGTTTACTACATGGCTTCCAGCACAGAAATAACTGAGAGGACCCTCAAAGCTCAACTCTCCACTCAATCACAACGCTGCCATCAGGCCGAGGTCTTGGAAAATAAAGCAGTGCTGAGTTATGGTTTGGTGTATAAATAAAATGAATACTGATAGAATAACTCCATTAATGTCAATTCTGTCATTTATGCAAAGTTAAGATATAACATATAACATATAACACACTTTTAATGTTGAATAATACACTAATTCTGAAGTTTTGTAACAGACAGATGACACACTTTTAATGTTGAATAATACACTAATTCTGAAGTTTTGTAACAAACAGACAGATGACATTCTGGGTAAAATGTGCCTCCACTAACACTGATTGGTTGATTCATTCTGTGTAAACCAACACGTTAATGTGAGGTGTGTCATGTGTTGGTGTTTACAAATAAATGTGCTTTTGTAAAATATGCCATTTTTATTTGTAAATAAAAGGCATTCTCAAAAAAAAAAAAAAAAAGCCAAGTTGTAATTAGATTA
This sequence comes from Thalassophryne amazonica, assembly GCF_902500255.1. NCBI lineage: Eukaryota > Metazoa > Chordata > Actinopteri > Batrachoidiformes > Batrachoididae > Thalassophryne > Thalassophryne amazonica. The sequence goes on from NC_047108.1 coordinate 68,103,749, forward strand.
GTCTGATATAACCGGTGTCAAAATAAATAGAACACTGCCATGATCTACAGGTGCCAGTGTGAGTTTTGGCCCTTTTTCAGTTGATTTTTCATTTGTGCGAGAATTTTTTGGATCGCACGGAGTTTCAGGTTAATCGTGTGTCCTGCATCGTTTAGTATACATGGAGTTACAAGCTGCGTTTAACATCTCACAACCACCTCCTGATCGGCGATCGTATAGTCAGATGAAAATCAAACCTGTTTGATATTCTGGTCGGCCGTCGTGAGGGTATCCCGCCTGCTTAAGCACTACAAGCATCCAATCTCTCACACTGTGCTTGTACAAACACCGCAGACCTGTCTTGTAATGTTTTTTTTTTTGTTGTTGTTGTTGTTTTAACTTTGATGTCTCCCATCGTGAGTTTTTGTAAATTAAGTTTGGAAAAAAAAGCTTCTGTTTACGTTTTGCTTCTGGAAACACGAGTCCGACGTGTGGTTTTTGAACATACAATGTGTGTGAGAACATAAATCGTGCACTCTGAACTTTTACACCGTGTGGTTCTGTGGTACAGTTTGAGCTGGAACCAAGTACAGTGATTGAAAATATCAGCCCAGCTTCAGTTTGAATACTGCCATGAACACTACTGGCCAGTAGATGGCAGTAGAGACCTTGAAAACTTGCCAAAACAAAATTCCAGATAATCTGTGTTGCTACTTGCTACGTTTAAGATGCGTGGAATTTAATAAACGCAAACACAATAACAACATCTATAAACCCAGAGAATATATTCACAAGAGTTTTAGGCACTAGAGTTTAATGCTGTTGTCCGTAGAGCCTGATCAGAGTGTCTCAAATGCATTCTCCTGTCGTGAACGTACTGAGATTACCCTATCACCCATAATGCACCTGGACACAGCATGTCCACACTAAAACCTTAAAAATTAGTGCATTACATTAAAACGAAAACATATATCTGATATTTTCACTTTATGAAACTTCAGATGTGATGTTAATTTAAATAATTTGTCCGAAATAAGTTTGGTTAAAATTGGAACCATAAGTTAAAAATGTATGCCTCTGGATGACTTGGGTGATATTGGCTGCGTATCAGTATGGGGTTAAAAGAAATGAGTTTTTTTTTTTTTTTTGGTGACCAGTTCTCCTTTGCCTGCAGAGGATAGAGCGGTTTCTTCTAGAAGCAGTTCTCCTCTGTTTGCAGAGGGTAGAACTATACATCTGTTCACCTTTGCTTACCACGTTAACAGTCTAAAAATTATCGGACAAAAATTTATTGGAAGATAATTAGTCCGATAATGGTTTTCAAAGTTATCTGAAAAGATAATCCAGTAATGAAAACTTTATCTTCAATAATTATCGGTTATCAGATTATCGGAACTGTGCCCACCACTGGTTTTACCTCTCCACCAAATGTCACCTCACATGCTGCATTTCTTTTCATGGGATAAAATAAGGTTGGATCATTTTTGGATGCACCTTGTAGACACTAATGGGTTTATTTTGATATGTAACAGATAAAAGTAAAAATAATAATTCTAACTCACTAATTTAGTCCACTCGGCACATCCTTTGAGATCTTGTAATTCTGTGGGAAAAGTGCGTAGGAGGTATGGCAGATTGCAAATGTAATGTGCGGTATGTTGTTTGCACTCGCATACTGGGCAATTTGCTTTTTCCACTTTTGCAACCCACGCGTACTATTGTTATAACCATCCACTGAAAAATGTGGGCCTGGTATGCTGCTTTCATACTACTTAAAGCTGCTTATTTAACTGTAAGAGCAAGATATGAATAGATCACACACACTCCAGTAATGTGGGTTTGTTTACTAACGTGGGTAACCATGAACTTTGACTGGAATATTTGACACGGTTACGGCACATGCATGTGGATGACGGTGACTTCACCGATTGACCGTATGTGTGAGTGCACGTGTGACTGTTTGCCCATCTATACGTGCCCCTATGACGGCTGGGACAGGCTCCAGCTTCCCCGTGACTCTTGATTGAAGTAAGGTGGTATAGAAAATGAATGAATGATTTATGGTGGGGTTTTTATTTATATAAATATATATATATTAGAAAACCAATAAAAGCAATGCTGTTGGGCTTTATAAACTGTTTATATGATTTTGTATTGCACATCGTATTTACATTTCATAAAGACAACGGGCGACTATTCTGTCATCTAAAGAAAAAAGTTGTCCTGTGATTTTGTCCTGTGTGCATGTGCAGCAGCTTCTCTCTGTGTGTCTGTAACTGCACTCAAGCGTAGGAATTTCATAGATGTTGCGCCTGTCTGGCTGTAATGCCCTAAAAAAGTATTGTACACTTGTGTTCCAGCGTCTTATCCTATTTTGTATATACTTTTGCTAACAGCAATGACATCGCATCATTGAAAGCAAAGATTGTACCACTGCCACAAAATACTCTTTGGAATCTTCAAAGCTTGTGTTGAAGCTTTGAATCTAAACTTTATGAAAGAACAGCTATGATACCTAGTTATCAATTGTTAACATTACATATCAAAGTACCGTTGGGTAATACACTGTGTTAGCAGACATTTGTGTTTTAAACTGTGATGCGCTATTTGAATCAAAGCAAATATTTGAATCAAAGCAAATCTTGCTGGCAAAATTCAAAACAAGATGCTGTATATGGTGTAATACAAAGCTACGATGCAGACTTATTGATTAATAACATGAGATATCAAGGTAATATTAGACATTAATGTAAAATCTGCAGAACAAAAGAGAGTTGATTGTTGATCACCAGGACAACAGCCAAGCATTTTGTATTTTTTTGGTTGTTTTTTCTAGTTAATGTACATTGTCAGTCACTTATCACACATATTGGTGTGTGTGTGTGTGTGTGTACACTTAAGGGCATAGGCGTAGGAGGTGGGGTCTGTTTGGGGGGGGGGGGGGGGGGCGACACCAAATTTGCCCGAATTTCAGAAACCCCCATGACTCTTTAAATTACCATATGTTTATATACCCATTTTTATATTTATATTGGTGACCAAATAGCGGTTTTATTGTTTACATTAATTGCAAAAATAAGTCTGACAACATTTTAGGTCATTCTATTCTGTATTCAGAGTCTACATGCATACACATAAATTGCTGTGAGTGTGTATAAAACAGACCTCCCTCAAGACGAACACATGAACGTACCTGTTACAAAATTGTTCACAACTTAGTATCAACACTTGTCAAGAGATTTATAATGGGAATAACATATCCAGAAAAGGCAAACCTAATCAAGTACAATATTAAATGAAAACATGCCTGACAATTATCATATACAGCTGTATAACAGAAGACTCAAAAGCTACCTCAGGTGACTACTTCTGCAAAGGGTATCAAGATAGTGTCAGACAACGTTAAATTGTAATCAGTCAGAAAAACATTTTGTTCCTCCTTCCCCTCTTTCTACCAAACACATCAACAATACTGTTGATATCCACTTTATCGGTGTGGCTTCTTTCAATACACAGAAGTCCTAATGATGAGAGACGATCCTGACCCATAGTAGACCTGAGGTAGCTTTTCAGTCTTCTTAAACATGAAAATGACCTCTCTGCTGAGCTCATTGTACAGTGGGGAAAATAAGTATTTGACCCTCTGTCAGTTTTGCAGGTTTTCCCACCTACAAAGAATGGAGAGGTCTGTAATTTTTTTTTATCATGGGTACACTTCAACTGTGAGACACAGAATCTAAAAAACAATCCAGTAAACCACATTGTATGATTTTTTTAAATAATTAATTTGCATTTTGTTGCATAAAATAAGTATTTGATCCCCTACAAAAACAGAGCTTAACAATTGGTACAGAAACATTTGTCTGCCATTACAGAGGTCAGACGTTTCCTGTAGTTCATGACCAAGTTTTCACACACTGCAACAGGGATTTTGGTTCTCTCCTCCATACAGATCTTCTCCAAATCTTTCAGATTAGGACTTTCAGCTCCCTCCAAAGATTTTCTATTGAGTTCAGGTCTGGAGACTGGCCAGGCCACTCCAGGACCTTGAAATGCTTCTTACGGAGCCCCTTCTTAGTTGCCCTGGCTGTGTGTTTGGGGTCATTGTCAATGCTCTTACTGAGGGAAGGAGGTTGTTTACCAAAATCTCGCAATACATGACCCCATCCATCCTCCCTTCAATACGGTGCAGTCGTCCTGTCCCCTTTGCAGAAGAGCACCCACAGAGTATACCCCTGGCAAACATTATGGAATCACCGGCCTCGGAGGATGTTCATTCAATTGTTTTATTTTGTAGAAAAAAAGCATATCACAGACATGACACAAAACTAAAGTCATTTCAAATGGCAACTTTCTGGCTTTAAGAAACACTATAAGAAATCAGGAAAAAAAATTGTGGCAGTCAGTAATGGTTACTTTTTTTAGATCAAGCAGAGGGAAAAAAATATGGAATCATGAAAAACAAAAGAACGCTCCAACACATCACTAGTATTTTGTTGCACCACCTCTGGCTTTTATAACAGCTTGCAGTCTCTGAGGCATGGACTTAATGAGTGACAAACAGTACTCTTCATCAATCTGGCTCCAACTTTCTCTGATTGCTGTTGCCAGATCAGCTTTGCAGGTTGGAGCCTTGTCATGGACCATTTTCTTCAACTTCCACCAAAGATTTTCAATTGGATTAAGATCCGGACTATTTGTAGGCCATGACATTGACCCTGTGTGTCTTTTTGCAAGGAATGTTTTCACAGTTTTTGCTCTATGGCAAGATGTATTATCATCTTGAAAAATGATTTCATCATCCCCAAACATCCTTTCAATTGATGGGATAAGAAAAGTGTCCAAAATATCAACGTAAACTTGTGCATTTATTGATGATGTAATGACAGCCATCTCCCCAGTGCCTTTACCTGACATGCAGCCCCAAATCATTAATGACTGTGGAAATTTACATGTTCTCTTCAGGCTGTCATCTTTATAAATCTCATTGGAACGGCACCAAACAAAAGTTACAACATCATCACCTTGCCCAATGCAGATTCGAGATTCATCACTGAATATGACTTTCATCCAGTCATCCACAGTCCACGATTGCTTTTCCTTAGCCCATTGTAACCTTGTTTTCTTCTGTTTAGGTGTTAATGATGGCTTTCGTTTAGCTTTTCTGTATGTAAATCCCATTTCCTTTAGGCGGTTTCTTACAGTTCGGTCACAGACGTTGACTCCAGTTCCTCATTTGTTTTGTTGTGCATTTTGCTTTAGGTTTTCTGTCTTGACGCTTTGATGTCTTCCTTGGTCTACCAGTATGTTTGCCTTTAACAACCTTCCCATGTTTGTATTTTGTCCAGAGTTTAGACACAGCTGACTGTGAACAACCAACATCTTTTGCAACATTGCGTGATGATTTACCCTCTTTTAAGAGTTTGATAATCCTCTCCTTTGTTTCAATTGACATCTCTCGTGTTGGAGCCATGATTCATGTCTGTCCACTTGGTGCAACAGCTCTCCAAGGTGTGATCACTCCTTCTTAGATGCAGACTAACGAACAGATCTGATTTGATGCAGGTGTTAGTTTTGGGGATGAAAATTTACAGGGTGATTCTATAATTTATTCCTCAGAACTGAGTGAATCCATATTTTTTTCCCTCTGCTTGGTCTAAAAAAGTAACCGTTACTGACTGCCACAATTTTTTTTTTCCTGATTTCTTATAGTGTTTCTTAAAGCCAGAAAGTTGCCATTTGAAATTACTTAAGTTTTGTGTCATGTCTGTGATCTACTTTTTTTTTCCTACAAAATTAAACAACTGAATGAACATCCTCCGAGGCCGGTGATTCCATAATTATTGCCAGGGTTTGTATACTAAGATCACAGAACAGTTAATCATGGAGCTGCTCTTCGCAGATGATTGCGCCCTCGTCGCCCATACGGAGCAAGCCTTGCAACACATCGTCAACTGTTTTGCTGAACCAGCCTGAGCCTTCGGCCTCACCATCAGTTTGAGAAAGACAGAAGTGCTATATCAACCGGTCCTCCATACAGCATATACCCCACCTCAAATCAACATCGAGGGTACCAGCCTGAATGCAGTAGAGCACTTCACATATCTCGGTAGTGTTATCTCAAATGACGCATCTGTCGCCAAGGACCTAGACAGTCGCCTTGCCAAGGCCAGCAGTTCTTTTGGTCGCCTCTCCAAGAAAGTCTAGCAGAATCATGCACTGCGCCTTTCCACAAAAGTGCAGGTCTACAGAGCCATTGTGGTACCCTCCTGTATGGAGTTGAAACCTGAGTTCTGTATCGCCAGCAGATCAGATTACTGGAACGCTTTCATCAGTGCTGTCTCCGAAACATCCTCGGGATTAAGTGGCTGGACTACGTCTCAAATGAGGACATCCTTACCAGAGCCAAATTGCTCAGCATGGAGTCTATTATACTCAAACAACAGCTTTGTTGGGCAGATCACGTAGCCAGGATGGATGATACACGCTTGCCGGGCCCCCAAAAAGCACTACAAGGACCAGCTGAAGAAGCAGCTCTCCCTTGCAGGCATTCAGCATCAGTCATGGCAGCATCTAGCTACAGATAGACTTCTTCTTCTTCTTATGGATTTCCGGCAGGCTGCGCGCCAGTCAGCGCATTGCTGCCTTTCACTGGCAGACCATGACTACTGCACTCTACTCACAGACTATGCTGCAAGCCAGAGCTAAACACAAAATCCATCAGGGCTTTGTAGACCTCTTGCTGACGTGCAGACGGATCAAGCAGCACTTTAATAGAAACAGACTCAAACCCATGATCAAAAAGATGTGAGAAAAGAACTCTCCTCTGCTCAGAAAATCTTTTACACTCCATCAGAACATGAGGGATAGTCTCTTTCTTTGTGCAGGTTTCACACAGTCCATTGTGGTGTTTACCAGTTAGACATAGGTCAGCCGCCAATCCACAGTGTCCCAACCTCAGTCTTGTTAACAGTACTTGCTCCCTTCTGTTATTCCCCCGGGTTGGGCAGTCACCAAAAACAGACTTCTGCACACTATAAAAATATCTACCCTTATTTCCATTGTCCCAATCCTTCTGCCATTGAGCCCACACTACTTTTTTAATCATGGCTTTATGTTCAGAGCTGCTATGAGCCACCTCAATATCTACAGTGTCATGTCTTAAAGCATTCTTTGCAACCTGATCCACAATTTCATTACCCCTAACCCCCACATGTGCCGGGACCCACATGAAGCACACAGCTGACCCTCCCTTCTCCACTCTGAGCAAAGCAGTCAGCACCTCAACCACCAGATCAGGCCTACACCGGGAAGAGGCCGACTCCAAGGACTGCAACACAGCAGCTGAGTCAGAGCAGATGACAACCCTCTCCGGTCTCACTTCTGTCGTCTACCAAGACTCAGAGACAGAGCAGGAATAAAAATCCCAAATCCCCCTCTCCGGCTAGTGGGGTCAACGGACCCATCAGTAAACAATTGCAGATACCCATCCCAATTGTTCTGCATAGCCTCCCTCACCAGTTACAGGACATATTCCCCCCTCCCCTTTAAGGCAATCTTTCACAGTCCAGTCCGCTTCCACTTGAGGGAGTAGCCAAGTAGGAACTGCTGGCCAGACAACTACTGGAGCTGTATCCCTCTGACTGAGCTCTGGCAACTCACCCTTCATTTCTAAGATAAAGGTTTTCCCCCTCCCTCTTCCTGACTCCCATGAGTCCTGAAGGAGACTCCTCCCAGGGTGGTCACCCCTCTGACCCAGGGCTTTGCCTACAAACTGGAGTGCTAGCTTAAGCCGTCTCTTTTGAAGGGGCATCTCTCCCACTTCAACTAGGAGGGCTGGCACAGAGGTTGTTCTGAATGCACCACAGCACACTCGAAATGCTTTTGCTTGGATCACATCTAATTTTGCCAACGTTGTTTTAGCTGCATTTCCATACACAAGACAACCATAATCCAAAAATGAGCGAATCGTAGCTCTATAAATCATCAGTAGTGTAGCTTTATCAGCTCCCCAGTTGCTGCCAGAAAGGCACCGCAATACATTTATTACTCTACTGCATTTATCTACCACCTTCTCAATGTGAGTTTTGAAAGTCCTCCTCTCATCAAAATGAACCCCTAAATACTTAAAAGATTTAACCCTTTCCAAATTTAAACCATATAATTGCAAACTTGCATTGCCCAAATTTCTCTTCCTCCCAAACACTACAAACTTTGACTTTTCCACAGATATTTTAAAACCCAACCTACTTGCCCACTCCACAACATTATTCAAGGCATTTTGTAACTTTGCAAATACAAAACCCACATTTCTCCCCCTCTTCCACACAACCCCGTCATCAGAAAAAAGTGACAACCCATAACCTGGATCCAAATTGCTAAAAATATCATTTATCATTAAACAGTACTGGACTAACTACACTGCCCTGAGGAGTTCCATTATCAATATCCAGTACTTCAGAAAAAGTTCTACCAACCCTAACCTGAATTCTCCGATCCTGTAAAAATGCCCTAATCCAATTTAGCATGCGACCACGAATACCTGCATCATAGAGCTTAACTAATAGCCCCTCCTTCCACAACATATCATAGGCCTTTTCAATATCGAGGAACACAGCAACAAGAACTTCTTTACTCGCACTAGCTTTCTTTATATCAGAATCCAAGGTCAACACTGACTCCATGGTGCTCCTCCCTATTCTAAAACCATTCTGGTAGGGAACAAACCATTCATTTTTTTCAAGCTTATAAACCAGCCGGTCAGTCACCATTCTTTCCATAATTTTACATAAAACTGAGGTAAGTGCAATAGGCCTGTAAGAACCCGGGTTCTTCCCTTCCTTCCCTGCTTTCAAAATTGGTATGACTACAGCCTGCTTCCATGCCCCTGGAACCTGTCCTTCTGCCCACACATTATTAATCAGAGCCAGGACTTCCTCCAAAACATCATTGTTAAGATTTTTGAAAAAACTGTAGATTAACCCATCCTTCCCTGGTGCTGTAGAACCCCCCCCTACTAATTGCTTTCAATAGCTCCTTCATAGTGAAGAATAAATTGACAGAGTCCGAATTACCTAAATTGGTTTCCAGTTTATGGTACTGACCCCCCAGCATCTTATCCCTTCTACAGATTCCATCCTCCCCCAAATTTGATCCACTGTGAATTCGCTGAAAAGCCCTGACTAACACGTCAGCCTTCTGATTGTCATTCACTGCCACAACTCCATTCCTTTCCAACACTGGAATAGAACGTACACATTTAACCCCAGACATGCGTCTCACTGCAGACCATATTTCATTAATAGAGGTGTCTGTGCCCATCCGACTACAAAACTTCCTCCAAGACTCTCTCCTAGCATTCTTAATAATCCTTCTAGCAACAGCCCTAAGTCTTTTATACTCTATTGCATTTTGCTCCAACGGGTGTCTCCGTAATTTTTTATACGCTTTATTCCTATTTCTAACTGCTACACTGCATGCTTTGTTCCACCATGGTACACCAACCTTGTTTTTAGGACCTATCTTTTCTGGTATAAACAGATTAACATTATGGGCAATCATTCCACACAAACTATCATTCCACCTCATTTATCTCATCCAAATCTGTACTACAGGCATCTGCAAACTCTCCCCACCTCGCCCTACTAAGGTCCAAACGCTTCGGGTATGTGACCTCTTCCACCAGCAGAGACTGACCAAACCTCATCAGGATAGGAAAATGGTCACTTCCTATAGTATACCCCTCCAAAGTATCCCATATTGCCTTCCTTGCCAAAGGAGCTGAAGCTATAGACAGATTTATGCATGACAGGCTCCCTGTCCTAACATCAAACCTAGTAGGTCTGGTATCATTTAGGCAGACCAACCCATGCCGATCCATAAAATCTTCTACTATTTCTCCATTACTGTCTCTGTCCCTGCTGCCCCACAGTGGATTATGTGCATTAAAATCCCCCAGCCAAACTACATTGCGACCAAATACCTCCAAAATAGCCTCAAAGTCATCAATACATAAATTCAAACATGGATTATAAAAATTTACATTCCCCCCAAACTTCCCCAAACATTTACCGCTACACATTCTAATTGGGTATTAAAACACACACTCTCATATTGCACACCGGCCCTAACAAATATTGCACAACCCCCTCCCGACCTGTCTTTACGATCTTTCCTCACAGACTCATACCCAGAAATAACAAAATCTAGACAAGGTTTCAGCCAAGTCTCTTGAATGCATATGAGCTCTGGCTTATGACCTTCTTTAAAATACTCTATAAATCTTTTTAACTCTTGGCCATTAGCGATAAGGCTTCTGGCATTCCATTTTAATATGTGGAACATTTAAGTGATGTCGAGCGAACCTGAATCTCCATTTGTTATCACAGGGACATTTTGCACAGTACGAGCACAAGGTAAGTTCAGGAGCTCTGGGGAGACTGACAAACCCAAAAACCTGCCAGCATCTTTAGCTGTCATTGCTTTAATAGCCGAGGGCGTATTAACCTGGCGAGCAGCCCACAAAATTTCAACTAGAAAGGCCAAAAATGTAGTTTTATCCACAATAAAAGAATTTACTGAAATCTTTACTCCATGAGCGGGAAAATTGACCTCTTGGGGACGCACCCGCTCCGGCTCTCTAGCCTCATTCACTTTTTTAACAGCTTCTGCATAGGTAATATTGTCTTTGGCTTTTACTGCTTCTATCTGCTGCGCTCTCATAGCATGGTCACATCCGCGAAAAGCAGCCATATGACTGCCACCACAGTTACAACATTTCACTTCAGTAGTTGTGCATTCAGAACGATCGCGCTCCCCTCCACACTGCCTGCACCTTCTGGCACCTCTACAAACTGCCGTTACATGCCCAAAACGCTGGCACTTAAAGCAACGCAGCGGAGGGCGCTCATATGGTTTGACCGGGTAAGCCACAAACCCTAAGCTGACCCTTTCAGGCAAAACTTCATCCTTAAAGGACAGAAGCACAGCTGTACTTTCCCTTCTTTCTCCACCACGCATTGTTTTAAACCTCCTCACCCCCGAAACTTCTGCTCCCTTTAGATTTTCAAGTATCTCCTCCTCAGATATGTCCGTGTCCACCCCATAGATCACACCTTGCACCCCTTGATACTGGCTGGACCCCAGGATAAACCCCTCCACTGCTCTATCTCCCAAATGCTGCAAGGCCAGCGCCTTATTTCTCTGACCCTCAGATTTACAGAAAATCAATACATTCCCATTAGAAAGCACTTTTGCATGGAGAATATCCCCAATTGTTTCTCTAATGGCTATGGAAAGTTTAAGAGAGTTCAGGGGTTTATCTGAACTCTCCCCAAACTTCAGAATTACTTTAAACCCCTCTTCCCCTCGCTTAGCCATCTTTAAGTGACCTTGGTCCCTTCCTCCTTCACTACTTATAGATCTAGGACGCCCTCTTTTCCCCCCACCCTGAGAACTCCCCCCCCCCCCTTCCCCATACAATCAAGCACCCAACCCAGGGAAATAAGAGTCCACAGTGCACAAAAGGGGGAAACAAATAATTGTGGTGTTTAACAAAATTTAACTACGATTGCCAAAGGTTCACCAACGGACGCCTCCACAACCCCAAGCTCCCTACGAGGTCGTCTTCTTCTTCCCTGCCATTCTGCGACGTCCTCGGGCCAACCAACGACGTATGTCAGTTTTACGTGATGGAAAAGTTGAAGAAGAAACGGAGAAAACGGGACAAGCTAAGTCACAACACCGACGAGGCGAATTCCACCAAATTCCTCTACAGATAGACTTAGCTGGTGTTCCAGTATCAAATCCGCCAGTCTGAAGTTCGAGGCAGAAAGAAGTGAGGCCTCACGCCAGAAGCGTCAAAGGCAGAAAGAGCGGGCAGCAGCACAAGCCCAGCCTACTCAAGTGTTCATTTGCCTCAAGTGTAACAGGTCTTGTGCATCCCGCATCGGACTTTTTAGCACCAGAGGGCTTGTAGAAAAAAAAAAAGGCCTTCCCACTATCCTCGCAAGCAAGGAAACTGCCAGGGTATATATATACACTCAACAAAAATATAAACGCAACACTTTTGGTTTTGCTCCCATTTTGTATGAGATGAACTCAAAGATCTAAAACTTTTTCCACATACACAATATCACCATTTCTCTCAAATATTATTCACAAACCAGTCTAAATCTGTAATAGTGAGCACTTCTCCTTTGCTGAGATAATCCATCCCACCTCACAGGTGTGCCATACCAAGATGCTGATTAGACACCATGATTAGTGCACAGGTGTGCCTTAGACTGCCCACAATAAAAGGCCACTCTGAAAGGTGCAGTTTTATCACACAGCACAATGCCACAGATGTCGCAAGATTTGAGGGAGTGTGCAATTGGCATGCTGACAGCAGGAATGTCAACCAGAGCTGTTGCTCGTGTATTGAATGTTCATGTCTCTACCATAAGCCGTCTCCAAAGTCGTTTCAGAGAATTTGGCAGTACATCCAACCAGCCTCACAACCGCAGACCACGTGTAACCACACCAGACCAGGACCTCCACATCCAGCATGTTCACCTCCAAGATTGTCTGAGACCAGCCACTCGGACAGCTGCTGGAACAATCGGTTTGCATAACCAAAGAATTTCTGCACAAACTGTCAGAAACCGTCTCTGGGAAGCTCATCTGCATGCTTGTCGTTCTCATCGGGGTCTTGACCTGACTCCAGTTCGTCGTTGTAACCAACTTGAGTGGGCAAATGCTCACATTCGCTGGCGTTTGGCACGTTGGAGAGGTGTTCTCTTCACGGATGATGCAAAGGAGATGTGTTGCACTGCATGAGGCAAATGGTGGTCACACCAGATACTGACTGGTATCCCCCCCCCAATAAAACAAAACTGCACCTTTCAGAGTGGCCTTTTATTGTGGGCAGTCTAAGGCACACGTGTGCACTAATCATGGTGTCTAATCAGCATCTTGGTATGGCACACCTGTGAGGTGGGATGGATTATCTTAGCAAAGGAGAAGTGCTCACTATCACAGATTTAGACTGGTTTGTGAACAATATTTGAGGGAAATGGTGATATTGTGTATGTGGAAAAAGTTTTAGATCTTTGAGTTCATCTCATACAAAATGGGAGCAAAACCAAAAGTGTTGCGTTTATATTTTTGTTGAGTATATATATATATATATGTATGTATATATATGTATATGTGTGTATATCAATCAATCAATTTTTTTTATATAGCGCCAAATCACAAACAGTTGCCCCAAGGCGCTTTATATTGTAAGGCAAGGCCATACAATAATTATGTAAAACCCCAACGGTCAAAACGACCCCCTGTGAGCAAGCACTTGGCTACAGTGGGAAGGAAAAACTCCCTTTTAACAGGAAGAAACCTCCAGCAGAACCAGGCTCAGGGAGGGGCAGTCTTCTGCTGGACTGGTTGGGGCTGAGGGAGAGAACCAGGAAAAAGACATGCTGTGGAGGGGAGCAGAGATCGATCACTAATGATTAAATGCAGAGTGGTGCATACAGAGCAAAAAGAGAAAGAAACAGTGCATCATGGGAACCCCCCAGCAGTCTGCGTCTATAGCAGCATAACTAAGGGATGGTTCAGGGTCACCTGATCCAGCCCTAACTATAAGCTTTAGCAAAAAGGAAAGTTTTAAGCCTAATCTGAAAAGTAGAGAGGGTGTCTGTCTCCCTGATCTGAATTGGGAGCTGGTTCCACAGGAGAGGAGCCTGAAAGCTGAAGGCTCTGCCTCCCATTCTACTCTTACAAACCCTAGGAACTACAAGTAGTTCCTAGGCGAAGCGCTCTATTGCGGTGATATGGTACTACGAGGTCCCTAAGATAAGATGGGACCTGATTATTCAAAACCTTATAAGTAAGAAGAAGAATTTTAAATTCTATTCTAGAATTAACAGGAAGCCAATGAAGAGAGGCCAATATGGGTGAGATATGCTCTCTCCTTCTAGTCCCCGTCAGTACTCTAGCTGCAGCATTTTGAATTAACTGAAGGCTTTTTAGGGAACTTTTAGGACAACCTGATAATAATGAATTACAATAGTCCAGCCTAGAGGAAATAAATGCATGAATTAGTTTTTCAGCATCACTCTGAGACAAGACCTTTCTGATTTTAGAGATATTGCGTAAATGCAAAAAAGCAGTCCTACATATTTGTTTAATATGCGCTTTGAATGACATATCCTGATCAAAAATGACTCCAAGATTTCTCACAGTATTACTAGAGGTCAGGGTAATGCCATCCAGAGTAAGGATCTGGTTAGACACCATGTTTCTAAGATTTGTGGGGCCAAGTACAATAACTTCAGTTTTATCTGAGTTTAAAAGCAGGAAATTAGAGGTCATCCATGTCTTTGTCTGTAAGACAATCCTGCAGTTTAGCTAATTGGTGTGTGTCCTCTGGCTTCATGGATAGATAAAGCTGGGTATCATCTGCGTAACAATGAAAATTTAAGCAATACCGTCTAATAATACTGCCTAAGGGAAGCATGTATAAAGTGAATAAAATTGGTCATAGCACAGAACCTTGTGGAACTCCATAATTAACTTTAGTCTGTGAAGAAGATTCCCCATTTACATGAACAAATTGTAATCTATTAGACAAATATGATTCAAACCACCGCAGCGCAGTTCCTTTAATACCTATGGCATGCTCTAATCTCTGTAATAATATTTTATGGTCAACAGTATCAAAAGCAGCACTGAGGTCTAACAGAACAAGCACAGAGATGAGTCCACTGTCCGAGACCATAAGAAGATCATTTGTAACCTTCACTAATGCTGTTTCTGTACTATGATGAATTCTAAAACCTGACTGAAACTCTTCAAATAGACCATTCCTCTGCAGATGATCAGTTAGCTGTTTTACAACTACCCTTTCAAGAATTTTTGAGAGAAAAGGAAGGTTGGAGATTGGCCTATAATTAGCTAAGATAGCTGGGTCAAGTGATGGCTTTTTAAGTAATGGTTTAATTACTGCCACCTTAAAAGCCTGTGGTACATAGCCAACTAACAAAGATAGGTTGATCATATTTAAGATCGAAGCATTAAATTAAATAATGGTAGGGCTTCCTTGAGCAGCCTGGTAGGAATGGGGTCTAATAAACATGTTGATGGTTTGGATGAAGTAACTAATGAAAATAACTCAGACAGAACAATCGGAGAGAAAGAGTCTAACCAAATACCGGCATCACTGAAAGCAGCCAAAGATAACGATACGTCTTTGGGATGGTTATGAGTAATTTTTTCTCTAATAGTTAAAATTTTGTTAGCAAAGAAAGTCATGAAGTCATTACTAGTTAAAGTTAATGGAATACTCAGCTCAATAGAGCTCTGACTCTTTGTCAGCCTGGCTACAGTGCTGAAAAGAAACCTGGGGTTGTTCTTATTTTCTTCAATTAGTGATGAGTAGAAAGATGTCCTAGCTTTACGGAGGGCTTTTTTATAGAGCAACAGACTCTTTTTCCAGGCTAAGTGAAGATCTTCTAAATTAGTGAGACGCCATTTCCTCTCCAACTTACGGGTTATCTGCTTTAAGCTACGAGTTTGTGAGTTATACCACGGAGTCAGGCACTTCTGATTTAAAGCTCTCTTTTTTAGAGGAGCTACAGCATCCAAAGTTGTCTTCAATGAGGATGTAAAACTATTGACGAGATACTCTATCTCACTTACAGAGTTTAGGTAGCTACTCTGCACTGTGTTGGTATATGGCATTAGAGAACATAAAGAAGGAATCATATCCTTAAACCTAGTTACAGCGCTTTCTGAAAGACTTGTAGTGTAATGAAACTTATTCCCCACTGCTGGGTAGTCCATCAGAGTAAATGTAAATGTTATTAAGAAATGATCAGACAGAAGGGAGTTTTCAGGGAATACTGTTAAGTCTTCTATTTCCATACCATAAGTCAGAACAAGATCTAAGATATGATTAAAGTGGAGGTGGACTCATTTACTTTTTGAGCAAAGCCAATAGAGTCTAATAATAGATTAAATGCAGTGTTGAGGCTGTCATTCTCAGCATCTGTGTGGATGTTAAAATCGCCCACTATAATTATCTTATCTGAGCTAAGCACTAAGTCAGACAAAAGGTCTGAAAATTCACAGAGAAACTCACAGTAACGACCAGGTGGACGATAGATAATAACAAATAAAACTGGTTTTTGGGACTTCCAATTTGGATGGACAAGACTAAGAGTCAAGCTTTCAAATGAATTAAAGCTCTGTCTGGGTTTTTGATTAATTAATAAGCTGGAATGGAAGATTGCTGCTAATCCTCCGCCCCGGCCCGTGCTACGAGCATTCTGACAGTTAGTGTGACTCGGGGGTGTTGACTCATTTAAACTAACATATTCATCCTGCTGTAACCAGGTTTCTGTAAGGCAGAATAAATCAATATGTTGATCAATTATTATATCATTTACCAACAGGGACTTAGAAGAGAGAGACCTAATGTTTAATAGACCACATTCAACTGTTTTAGTCTGTGGTGCAGTTGAAGGTGCTATATTATTTT